>NC_061107.1:64128115-64173115 GCF_015104395.2 Macrobrachium nipponense
CTTATTTAACCTAATAAATAATATACGCGTGGGCATCGAGGGTTCCCAGAAAATAAAAATTTGTTTAAAATTCTAAAGCGTATACAGAAAACCTAATTATTTCAGACTGAGCACCCTAGAACTACATCAAATTTCACCAGTTCTCGTCCCTCGAGAATGACAATATTTATATTCCGCGCGTGGTTCAGCAGCACGAAAAATAGAAAATAACATTAATAAACAGAAGAAAGAATAACTTAAAAAGGGGGAGGCGGGGGAGCAGAAGATTCATAGTTGGTAAAGCTTTGTAGTCAATGTTTTCCCTTGTAATTTGTGAGGCTCAAGTCTCAATTGAATAATCACTTATGAATGTTCAATGGAATTCAAGCTAAACAAAGAAGAAACAAATTTTTTGTAGTTACGAATACCAAAAATCTTTGTTGGTACGAATACAAAGTTAGGTACCAAAACATAAGCAAAAGAAAATCATAAAAATGTTATTCCGAAAAAATTATTTTTCGGTTAACTTTATTACGATGCAACCCTAAATAACACAGAAAAAAAATTTTGCAAAAAAATTTTAATGGTAATATTTTCGTCCTCTTAAGCAGACAGATATTTACAAAATATATATTTCACACACACACACACACACATACACACACACACACACACACACACACACACACACACACACACACATATATATATATATATATATATATATATATATATTATATATATATATAAATTTTCAAAATATTGCAGTAAATTAATCAATTCCTAATATACATATTCCCAAATTGATTTTGTAGCTTTAACGTTGAGTAATCTTCCCTTCTTTCTTAGGCCACAAAACCAAACCCATCAAAAGAATCCAAAAATAAATAATGCAGATCTGAGATTAGATATTTTCCTTCACCAAAAGTATTTACATATTCATAAATATAAAAAAAAACAGATGAAGTAATTCATATAACAAATTTTCAGATGCATTACTACTGCAAAATAAAAATATATACAAACTCACGAAGCCCAAATTTATTACAAAATAACTCAAATTTGTGTCTAAACAAGAAGAAAATGCTCATAAGGGTCAACTGGTCGATTTTTTTTCGAACGCAAAAGTTGTAGATTTTTTTTCTTTTTTTAGTTCATGTTGTCCCATTCCCTGACGCTTTCCACATTTCACGACATATTTCTTTCCTTTCATTGTACCCATTAAGGGTGTAGTGGCATCAGTGGATCTCACTCGGTGCACTGTAGGTAATACTTAATACCCTGAATAGGTCCGACGGGTCGTGCATGACCCGAGGAGTGTTTAAAAAAAACATCTTTTTTCCCATAAATCATCGGCTATCTTGAATCTGGGTGTGATTAACCTGCAAGAGGCCAGCAGAACACACACTACAATCATGTCAGAACCTGCGTTTGCCTTGCCTTTGTCCTTCCCCCTTTTCTGAGTAGTTGTTTGTTTTGAACATGTGTGGGATACAAAGGCAAAGTTATAAAGTAGTGATTTTCTGACTAACACTGTTGACACTGTTATAGTTTTGTATTGTTGGAAACTGTGGGTTGATGGTGTGTGTACATTTATGCATGCCATTGGTTGTGGCTGAGTGCCTTATATTGCCATTTGGTCCAATTTCCTTCGAATGCCAATTTCTGTTTTTGCATTTTTTTTCCTTTCTCGTCAACAATGGCAAGCAGGCAGTATTCTCTGGGCATAGATGTCATCAACTTACTTCTAATGGAATTAGAAAGTGATGTTGATGATAATTTAGAGGTTGCGTCAAAAAGCTTGAAGGGTTGGAGGGAAAGTAAAGGACCTTGAAATGATTATGAGACAAGAGGGGGTGAGTGGGGTGGGAAGTAGTGGGTCTGTGCCTTTTCTGGTGACAGATTACATCAGCTTATGTCAATAAATCATCGACACACTGGAGAGAGAGAGAGAGAGAGAGAATAAAATTTCTGAAATAACAGTAAATAACATCTTAGTGCAGATCTTTTTACATAATTCTGTTCTAGGATAATATGAGTTTATTCTATAAAGAAAATTAGCCACTTCCTATTTCTTTATTTAGGTACCAAAAAAAATTTGTTGAAATTTCACTTTTTTTTGGGGGGGGGGGCAAAAAACAAAAAAGTTATCTTTTTTTCTCTTATCCAATTTTTACCTCTCTGGGTCCGACACCATTTTCTGGCAGTTACATATTGTAAATAGTAGTTTTAGGAAGGATTCCCTCAATTTTTGTGTGTATATAGCATATTTTGTATTTTTTTAAAATATTTTCGTAAATCAGTTTTTTGTACATACTTATTTTTTTAATATATTTGTAATAAATATTCAGTTTGTAGATGGGTATGATTTATGTTTTCAGCAGTGTTCGGCAATGGTGAAATTGATATTAGAAATCAAAACGTACAGCATAGCTACAGTTTTTGAATTTTCACAAATTCTTCTGGGCGCTCGGGTCGAGCTCGACCCCACGCGGCTTTAAAGGGGTACCAAATAGTGGCATCTATGCAGGGTTAAGGGTCTTTGTAGTGGAGCTTCAGTCCTTAAATGAAAGACCTTTCGTTCCTTTACTGTACCGCCATTCTTAATCTCTATATTCCATCTTATTATCCTATTTCAATAGTGTAAACTACGAGGGTTTCTTCCGTTACAACTAAAAACCTTTTTACTTTTACTTACCCTTAAATGAACTTATAGGTCCCAGCTCTTTGACATTTCCTAAATTTTATATTTCATTCCATTGCTCTCTTTGTGGCCAAGTTCCAGCTGAAAGATTTATATCTCATAAAACTGCATGGTTGTTCATTCCAGCAGACTGAGAGAGAGAGAGAGAGAGAGAGAGAGAGAGAGAGAGAGAGAGAGAGAGAGAGAGAGAGAGAGAGTCCATTTTTTTACCTATCTTCCCAAAATATACAGGATGCTTCATGTAGCCAATGTGAAATAATGAAAGCTTCAATTCTCTTACATCTGCATGATTAGGAGCATTTATTTCAACTACAAAGCCCAATAGTCAGGGGACTGGAGGGGGTGTCTGTGTGAGTGAGAGAGGCAGAGAGTTACATTTCAGATTTGATAAATACAAGGTCTTGGCTGAAAAAATTAACTTTGGTAGACTTCTGGGAAGGTGGGCATTCTCTTGTAATAGACGTTTGAAAATTACACATTTGAACAAAATTTACTGCACAATCGCTTCTGATGAAAATTGAGTTTTCACTGTACCTCATGCTCTAATTTACCTAGAATGATGGTCCCAGTGTTTAGACATATTTTTGGGTCCAAGAAATTTGTTTATGCCATTAAAAAATCAGATAAACCACTTACAAAGGCTCATTTCTGGTATTCAAAGTCTTGCCGAATCACATTTCTATGGTGATTTACACTATTCCTATTGTGTTCTGTGTGAAATTTCATATTTGTGGAGTAAGATTTCAAGTAATTTACACTTCATTTAGAGAACAAAGTCCTATTCTATCGCATGGAAATTTCACTGTAATCGAAGATCAAGCATCTTGGATGGCAAACTCCAATTTACAGATTTCTCAAAAACTTGGCAAATTTTCTCTGAACATGATATGCATAGATTTAAAACTTCAATTGTGAAAATTATATGTTTCCACTAAGACTCTTCTTAGGCTACAGTCACAAAATCTAGTGCAAAGGACACCTTTCCGTTTGCAGGAACAGGAAACCCTTGTACATTTTTTACACCTGCAGCGAACTGTGTATTCTTCTGGCAAAACAGTAGGAAGCAGCAACTCATTATCCAGCACATATCCCAATGATTTTGGGCCTGGCTTGTCAAAAGCAGTCTCAAACACACAAAGCATTTCCTTAGTTGTAATGCATGCTCTGAGGATGTGAGTCTTGATCGCTTCACTAGTTGGAGGCAAACTCATTCACTGCCTGAACTGCTTTACCTTTCTTGAGAACTTGAACCAGGCATGCCTCACCTTTTGCCAACTCTCAGACAATGTTGGATCATGAATGTAGTGGCCAAACTCAGCCAAAAATTGCTCTGGGTTTGCCTTGAAAGATGCTGGTTTTGTTCCAACTTTGCTGGTATAGTCACTTCCAGTCAAATGATGCACAGCAAGTAACAGAGAACAGAGTGAACCAAGCTGTACAGTATGAATTGGTAAAAACCTTGTTGAGTCACCAACACCACATCTGACCCATAATTGCTGGAGACGATTGGCTTGAAGGGTGGAGAAATTATATAATAGGAAGATGATGACATCACTATCTGGTGAATGTAATACAGCGTAGCCAATGTCGTACTAAGAGGAGTTTGCAACATCCAGAGCTTCCTCCATGCGAGAATGAAGTTCAGACATTTCCACTACTCTTGCATTGGTTGTAAACTTGCATGGTCTCTCATGTTTGATTTCACCAGCCACCACTTGCTGCGCATTTATCAGAGAAACAGCTACTGCCTCATGCAACAGGACCTCTAGCTTCATCTTGTTCTTTGAAGACCCCAGAACATGTTCATATCCACTAGAAGAGGTGTGTCTCTGAACTTCACTTAGTTCTATTTGACCTTGTGTTGATCGTCGTTTCCTTTCACAGTCTTTGATGGAGTGAAGATCAATGCAAACCCAGAGCAATTTTTGGCTGAGTTTGGCCACTACATTCATGAGCCAAAATAGTCTGGGAGTTTGGCAAAAGCTGAGGCATACGTGCTTCAATTTCTCAAGAAAGATACAGCAGTTCAGACAATGAATGAGTTGCGGTCTCATTTGCCTCCAACTAGTGAAGCAATCAAGGCTCACACCTTCAAAGTATGCAGTACAACTTAGGAAATTTTTTTGTTTTCGAAACTGCTGTTGACATGCCAGATCCAATATCATTTGGATATGTGCTGGATAAAGGGTTGCTACCTCCTAGTGTTTTGCCAGAAGAATACACAGTTCGCTGCAGGTGTAAAAAATGCACAAGGGTTTCCTGCTCCTGCAAACCGAAAGGTGTCCTTTGCACTAGATTTTGTGACTGTAGCCTTCAAGAAGAAAGTCTTTGTGGGAACATAATTTCCACAATTGAAGCTTTAAATCTATGCATATCATGTTCAGAGAATTGTGCAAGTTTCTAAGAAACCTGTAAATTGGTGTTTGCAGTCCATGATGCCTGATCTTTGATTACAATGAAATTTCCATGTGATAGAATGGGACTTTGTTTTCTAGCTAAAGTGTAAATTACTTGAAATCTTACATCACAAATATAAAATTTCACACTACACATTAGGAATAGTGTAAATCACCATAGAAATGTGATTCGGCAATACTGAATACCAGAAATGAGCTCTCAGAATTAGTTTATCTGATTTTTGAATGGCATAAACGAATTTCTTGGACCCAAAAATGTCTAGACACTGAGACCATCATTCTAGGTAAATTAGAGCATGAGGCACTGGGAAAACTCAATTTTCATCAGACGCGATTGTGCAGAAAATTTCTTTCATATGTGTAATTTTCAAACGTCTATTACAAGAGAATGCCCACCATCCCAGAAGTCTGTCCTAGTTTTTTTTAAGCCAAGACACTATATGTATCAAAACTGAAATGTAACTTTCTGCCTCTCTCATGCACACACCCCCACATCCAGCCCCTAGACTACAACTAATTAGTTCTTACGAATATTTCTTCCAGTCAATCTCACAAGGATTCTCACCTTCAACGCTCAAACCGTTTAACTCTGCCTCTCTTCTTCATCACTTAATACATCATCAGGGTGTACACCCCACTGACCCGGGACTTCAGTCTCTTCAATCAGCACCTCTCCACTGTAATAACTTATTTGGAAAATGATCCCCCCTTCCCCAAGTCCCTGCAAACATTCTCTTCCAATTATTATATGCTCAATCCGCAGTTCACTGTTTAGACTCCAGCTTCAGCCCTATTAAACCCACATAAACTGAAACTAGAACCCCATCCTGAAATTTTACATTTTTGCTTATTTGCTCCTCAATTTCTGTGCCTGCAACCATAACTCCCTTTACTCTGTATTATTTCCATGCGTTCTTCTCACTTCCTATGTCTGCACCATTACGCCCAACAGCTTATATTTCCTTCCACTAATAAATACCTTTATTTATAAGTCCTAAAAAAAGAAACATCCCTACCTTACCAGAAACTGTTTGCAAAGCATAATCGTAAATAATTTTCATTGAAAGATGATATTCCAATAATCACAACCTTTTCGAATAATTTTCCTTGAACGATGAAATTCCAATAATCACAACCTTTTCGAATAATTTTCCTTGAAAGATGATATTCCAGTAATCACAACCTTTTCAAACATTTCTCCATTCAACATTCTACTCCAAGAACATGGCATCTGCCCATAATGCCGTCTCGGTCTCATGCACTGATCTTTGGGTTCAGCTACCTAGCAAAACCACTATCGCTTAAAACACCTGACAAATAATTCAACATAGTCCAATGGAATTTTCCCGCAATTGAACCTTAACCGTTTTTCCCATACAGGTATTAACCACCGAACAACTGTTATTCAGATGAGGCTGGTTACCACCAAATTATATATAAAACAATACATACATACACATACATAAACGTAAATATATATATATATATATATATATATATATATATATATATATATATATATATATATATATATATATATATTATGTACATAGGTATATATATATATATATACATACATACATACATATATATATATATATATATATATATATATATATATATATATATACTATATATATATAATATATATATATCTGTTTCATAAAATGCATTTTTTGGAGGCGGTGGTACCATAAGGGAAAACAGCATTCTAGTTTCTCAGCATAGAGATAAGGTTACTAACCTTAATAGCAAATTTTTGACCTGCACAGATGTCGGTACCCATTTTCAGCTGGGTAAACTGAGTTATTATTACAATCCCTAAAATTTAATTACGGAAATACTGGGAAGTGTTTATACATGCCCTTTGAGTTCTGATTACAACATATATGAGTTATTAACAGTGAATAAAGGCCAACATTTTCTTCCAGTAATGGAAATGTAAACTAATGAAGTGCTCTAAAGAAATAGTTCTATAAATGATAATGTAAAACTAATAAAAGTGTTCTAAAAAAACTTTAATAAAATTCTATTATTATTTTTTACACAATTTTGAAAGGTATTGGGCCACGAGTACTTAGGAATGCCAAAAATGGGCCATGGGCACAAAAAGGTTGAAAAACAATGGTTTAGAGCTTCTTGGGGTGCGCAAGCTTGCAGTACGAATAAATTTCTGCATACATCAATTTTAGAATAACTTTGTGGATTAAAATATTTGCCAATCCTACGTTACGATGCATTGATTCTTGTGTTATCACAAACATGAATAGACCTGTAAATACAATAACTTTATTCCTATTATAACAATGAAAAAGTTACTATGGATGCAATTCTTAACCCACATTAAACAGTCATAAATTCTGAACATTACACGAAAATTCCGTGAAAATTCTAAAGATGCATGAAATAACAACGAAGTTTTTATCTGCTGAAAAGGATTAAAAAAAAAAAAAAAAAAACCCGGCACACGGACCTACCCAAAAATTACAGTGCACCGGAGGCAATCAGGTGGGACGGAGATATTCTTAAAATTTTATTAGAGCAATGACTGGAGAAAGTCGACTTTGCTGTAAGTGGCTGCTGATCTACAAGTATGATACCTGGGCGCAAACTGACAGTTACGCTGAATTATTCCTAAACTAAATGACACTAAAATCTAAAAAGTTGCTAAGGGCTCCGATACTGCGGCCGTCTCTGATTTACGGTAAGTTTCTCCTTCGTGATACCATCATTAATTAACTGGGGTAAACCTCAAGACTCCATAAACCAGAAACCACAAACACCGGAGGACTCACTCTACGACGATGATGATAATAATACTTCCTTTCTGCCTTTTTTTCTTAATATATATCTGATCTCTTTGTATGCCTTCCTTCCTTCTCCCACTCTCTCTTTCTCTCTCTCTCAGTTTCACGTTAACCATAACTATCCTTTGTAGCAGAAATCCAATAATTATTGAAAAACCTCATAAATCTACCTGGTAATGTTTTTAGTGTAATGAATACCTCAAATGCTTCGGTGTAAAACTTTTTTCAAGAAAAAGTTTTTACGAATGAAACTGGAGGTTATTAATCACGTCAATGTTTTAGGAAATGAATAACTGCTGTAGATAAAACGAAATGACAGAATTAAAATGAAAAACCACGCAGACCTCCTCACATAATGTTCTTGCATTAAAAATAAAAGACAGAAGATAACACAAGACGAGTACAGAGAGAGAGAGAGAGAGAGAGAGAGAGAGAGAGAGAGAGAGAGAGAGGCGAGGGGGAACCTGATCCAGTGATCGGTTATTAAAGCCCATTAATAATGGAAATAAATACAACATAAATTGTCATGGGAAATTTAGATATAATACCACATTACACAATTTCTTAGGAAAAAACCAGCAGGTATAATAGCATAAAATCCAAGAAAGAATATCCAAACAATAATGATCGTTACCACTTACTAATATGTCAGAAAAATATGAAAAGAGAACAGCAAGTCAGTGAATAAAAAATAATGCCTCATTCGGGATTACACCACATATGATTACCGAAAGCCAACCAGGAATCGAATCGTGTATATTCACAAATAAAATCCTAACCTTACTGTATGGAATGTTCACTAAGTAATTGCACCGGTACACCTGGATATCGCAAGTAATTCATGTTGAGAAATAGCTAAATATAGCTGTACAATCTGATAATTAATCAACAAAGTTACTTGCAAAATAATTCAAACGTTCCCGGGGATATATCTCGCAGCAGGCAGAAACGTTTACCTTCGGGAAATTTTAATCTATTAATAGCGCAAACGTGATATTATTTAAACGTTCCAGGGGATATATCTCGCAGCAGACAGAAACATTTACCTTCGGTAAATTTTAATCTATTAATAGCGCAAACGTGATATTATGCATAGTTCACAAATCACCTCAAAAAGAAATGTAGTACTAGAATATTTCTTAAAACTTTAGCCTGTATTCAAACTTAAAAACTACAACATATAAAGAACGATGTTACACAAGTGAAATACCGTTCCAATAACCTGTAGAGGTAACCTGTACGGACATTACCACTAACTCTTTTAAAAAGAGGAACACTACAATAAACTTAGCTTACACAGCAATCATAAAACGGCCTTCACTTCATTCCAGGCGCTGGTCATAAGGAACATACAATCTAAGCAGCTCTGCATGTAATCAAATTAGAATAACGCAATGATGCATGAATATATCTATCATAAAGGCAAAAGGGTTAAAAGGATTAAAATGTTCACCATCAGCATCATTATGAAGAACTAACCCTAACATGGTGGGGACAACAAGGCACCTTTACTGAGATGAATATTAGCTATCTTCAGTGTCTCCCACTCTTAACCTCCTTTATCAACTTGATTCACACAAGTGGCCGCTTCCACTTTGCAAAACCGAGCCTCATGTCTCTACCTACAGTCTAAACTTCTTAAAAACAACAACAGCAGCAGCAGCAGCAACAGCGACGCAGCCCTCTGTCCCTCCTTTCCCCTTCAACACCTTCCCTCCCGGTTCCAATCGCCGATTCCTCTCCCCCACCTGAGCTTTGGGATGTCAAACCGAGCAGCATCAAACCATGAAAATCCGGTCAAAATTACACGTTGTCAAATGGCTTTACATAGAGACTTGAGATGGTAATGAACATCAAGATTCAAGGAGATGGAGGGTTGATATCTATCTTAATGCCATTACGGAGTGAGAGAGGAGTTTTCAGCGCCCCTAATAATCACAGGGTGGGTGTAGCCTACCACATACCCTATCCCATACCAAGCCCCAGGGGAACCTCCCTTCATACCTAGTGGTTTACACGGTGATTTATACGGCACATGGAATTATATACTGCTCTGGATATAACAATCCTATCGCTTCGTTTGCACACACAATCTCTTCGGATACTCTCTCTCTCTCTCTCTCTCTCTCTCTCTCTCTCTCTCTCTCTCTGTTACATTCTTGTTTCGCGTACGCACACACACACACTCGATATATATATATATATATTATATATATATATATATATATATATATATATATATATATATATATATATATACACAAACAAACAAACACACACACACACACACACACACACACACACATATATATATATATATATATATATATATATATATATATATATATGTGTGTGTGTGTGTGTGTGTGTATTATATATATATATATATATATATATATATATATATATATATATATATATGATGCGTGTGTGCTTGTGTGTATGTGTGAACAAGTACACGAGCATGCATAATTTTATAGGTATCCTATGAAATCATACACTTACACACGTAGACCTAATCCAGGAGGTGGCTCTACAGAAAACCAGTAAGTCACTGCCACTTTTATTCTAAGACTGCTGAATGTAGAAGGCTCATCACCAGCACATCGACAGTGAAGCGCCCACCTTAATCAGTCTTACATTCTTGCACTCCGCGGATATCAAGTGCAGTGAAGCTCAAACTTGGTAAACACCCTCTAGTCAAAATATTATGCAGAGCGTGCACGGTTCATCTACTTTCCGCTCCAATACCTTTCCATTCTCGAACGACTCTTCACGATGTCTTCCGAACGCCCTCAAAACGCTGATTCAACTTCTTACACACCCCAATCTTAATAATATATATATGTTGCCTGCCAATGTTTTCGCTTGCTCGGGGAGTAAGCGTACAAACTACATTGTTGTTCTTGTTGGGGGAAGGAAAGCCCTAAGAAAGACCCAAAAAGGTCTAAAAACGGTGCTTCGCGTTGAGTTAAATTTGCATGAATTTTAGGACAGGATATTTAGGATTTATTTATTATAATGAAAATGTAGAAAATGAATAATGTGCATGTTAATCAGTAGATTTTAGCACGTTTCAATTTATTTGACTTACGTATGCCTGAAGGGAAAATCTTGCACGTGTCCCGAGTAAGCGGGGGGTCGTATCACGCCTTGCTTTTTATGAAAGAGTTTCTAATGTTCATAATGGTATTGAAAAAACAATTAAATCCATTCAGGTAAAACATCACCAAATCTTTTCCCCGCTATATTTCATTATTTCTGAAATAAACGTTCATTTTCTTTAGGAGAACAAAGAATGGTCGAAGTTAAGTATATCTTAGTTTTACCAGACCACTGAGCTGATTAATTGTATGTATTAAATCTGGCGTCACAACATCTGGGTAATTGACACCGAAATAAATTAAATAGAAAAAATGAAATTTTAATAAATTTCATTTAAAAATATCTATAAATATATGTATATAAAAATTTTGTTCATATATATAAGTTCTTACATAGACAATCTATGTATAATTCAAATTTGGTTGAGGAGGCCCGCCTCCCCCATAAATTTATATAACTGCTCTATATTACAATCCTTTTCAAGAATTGTAGTTAGGATAAAATTACCTACTCTGTCACGACCCCAAGACAGGAACCTATGTCTCAAATTCCCGAATCTGGGACACTCAACCAACAAATGTTTCACAGTCAAAGGCAGAGTACAGTTCTCACAAAACGGAGGATTTCTCACGAGACATCAAGAATCCATGTGTGAGTCTTGTATGTCCAATACTCAATCTGCACAACATCGTTTCTTGTCTCCTTGGCATATACGGATATGGCCAAGGAGACACTGATGACGTGATACTACGCATTTTTTGATTATTTAAAATATCCTCCCAAAGGTACTGCCAACATTTTTTAATTCTCTGACCTACTAGAGGATACAAATCCCGATATGGTAGTAGGCATCTTGTGGGTTCTGGGGAGCTGACCGCAGACTTTCCAAGTAGGTCGGCTTTTTCATTCCCAGCCACCCCAACATGGGAACAAACCCAACAGAACTTTATTTCTTTCCTCTTCTTTTTAGTAAAAGCAGCCATTCCAATATATCTAAAATCAGAGGGTTTAAAGGGTTAAAAGATTCCAGCGACTGAAGAACACTTCTTGAGTCACAATATATAATAAAATTATTTTCATTCCGAGTTAAAACTTCCTTTAAAGCCTTTAAATTTCCATATAATTCTGCTGTAAAATCGATGCAACAGATGATAACCTGCCGCTTCTCTCTGCATCACGGAAGGATACACCAAAGCCGACGCCAGTATCAGACTTTGAGCCATCCGTGAAAACTGCAGTGAAGTTATGATGTTGCAAAGAGTGTTCTAAAAATATGGACCGCATGGCCTCACTGGACAATTCTGTCATGGTAAAATTAAAATAGCTACAAAATTTTACCTTTGGAAAGTTCCAGGGGGGACTAACTGAATATTTTGCTGGTAAAATCTCGATTCTTGGCATATTTAATTCACGGACAAAAAAATTTACTTAAAAGCAAATGGACGAGATTGCTTGGGGTGACTTTCATAAAACTGCCAATGCCTCTCATTTCTCATACAAATGCTGGTTAAAGACTTGGGTAGCCTCTGGAATCTATACCAGTTCCGAACCAGCAAACGCTTGTAATGAAGATCCAGTGGCACCTCAACAGCATCTACAAGCATGCTCTCGGTGGGAGATGATTTAAATGCTCCTGTACACAACCGTATTCCTCCATGATGGATTGAGTTAAGCATTTTAAGGCTATTTGGCTTCGCAGAAGTGTACACCTCACACCCATAACTTAATTTTGTAAAGACCAAGGCTTTATAGAATCTCAACATCTGAGTTCGGTCTGCACCCCACGAAGTGTGAGACAGGACTTTCTGCAAATCTATTGCTTTCAAGCATTTTGCCTTAATATATTTCAGATGCGGAATCCAGGTCAGCTTGCTATAAAAAATCAAGCCAAGAAACCTTGTTTCACCAACACCCGGAATTCTCTGACTATGAATGAATAGATCTGGATCAGGGTGGATTCCCCTTGTACGAAAAAAGTGCATAGTTACTGTTTTACTGGCAGAAAATCTAAAACCATTAACTTCAGCCCACTTTACTATATTATCAATGCAGAGCTAAAGACGGCGTTCAACCACTGCCAAAATTGATGCTGCAAAGAAAATCGACAGGTCATCAACAAAAAGGGTATATGTTATATCTGGGGGAATTATTTTAGAAACCCCATTGATTACCAAGGCGAACAAGGTTACTTCCTTGTGGTACTCCTTCTTGATTGAACACATCTGACATTGTTGCTCCAACCTGAACCTGAAATATCCTATTTTTTAAAAAAGCCCTAATAAACAGGGGCAAATTGCCTCTCAGGTTACATTCATAAAGGACCCTCAAAATGCAATATCTCCATGTTGTATCATAAGCCTTCTCTAGATCAAAGAAAACATATTGAAGATTCAATTCGTACCAATACATCAGTTGTGGAGTGCATACTCCGAAAACCACACTGAGCAGGCGAGAGGTATTTACCTCTTTCCAAGTACCACAGCAATCGTGTGTTCACCATTTTTTCCATGATCTTACACAAACAAGATGTCAATGCAATAGGACGATAATTTTCTGTCTTGAATGGATCTTTTCCAGGTTTCACAAATGGCAGTAATTTTAACTTCTCCCAAAGCTTGAGGAAGATATGTTCTCGGTAAATTCTGTTAATTAGGCTTAATATGAAAAGTCTGGTAATTTCAGGCGTTTGCTCAATTATTGAATATGTTATATCATCCAGTCCAGGAGCTGATTCATTACATTTATTCAAGGTTGATTCAAATTCTCTAATAGTAAAAGGAGCATTGTATTGCTCATGTCTTAAGGTATTAAAATCAATTTCGACCTGTTCCATTATCCGTCTTTGAGCTGAATAGTGTCTATCATCATTTTTCTTCGCAACATCAGCAAAATGATTAGCAAACTCATTTGCCACTCTGAGCTGACAGCTCTCCTAGGGTTGGCCCGAAGGAGTAGATATTTTTACATGGCTAGGAGCCAATTGGTCACCTAGCAACGGGACCTACAGCTTATTGTGGGATCCGAAGCACATTATATCGAGAAATTAATTGCTATCACCAGAAATACATTCCTCTGATTCCACGCTGGCCACTCCAAGAATCGAACTTCGGACAACCGGATTGCGAACCGAGCGCGAAAACCACTCGTCCAACGAGGAACAAGAATGGTCAAGCACAGAGTAATCAGTAACAGGAGTAAAAGGGATATTTACATCTGGTCTTAGCAGGGATCCAGCATATTTCTACATTTCTCCCATTATTATATAATTGTTGGAGAAATAATTTTATTTATTGTACAGTATTATTTTTTTTATTTTTAACACTGAATATCTTCAATGGCGCTTCTTGGGTCACTAAAAATCACAAACTTATTGAATGATGTTTCTATAATTATTTTTATAGCTGATGCAATTGCATGCAACTTTGCTGTGAATACTGAAGCATTATTAGGTAGAGAGAACTAATAAGATTTGTTTTGGGACACTGCAGCATATCCCACCCCATGTCCTGATTTAGATTCTTCTGTATATAATGCGCAATGCGTTCCTTCTCGGCTTATATACTCTATCGTATGTTGTTTATGGTATTTTGGTGTATGTGAGTAACCATTTGATTAATATTTCAGGTATTTACAAATTTTCATTTTATTCATTGTATTACTCCAATTGAGAAAGTTGGTGTATGATTTATAAATACGTATATCTCTTAATTCAAATACTGGTCATAGCACTTTTCATTGTTACTAGCTCTCTATGGAGAGAGAGGTAGTTCGCCACATTCAACTTTTTTTTTTTTTTTTTTAACTTTAGTTTAACCAGACCACTGAATTAATATTAACTCTCCTAGGGCTGGTCCGAAGGATTCGACATGCTATTTAAAATCTTTATAAATTATTATCTAGAAAATAAATATTTCCCATCTGGAATATATATTATCTAAAAAATAAATATTTAATATCTGGAATATATTATAAACTATATATTATATTTTATCGTATAAATGATTAAATTTAAGGAATTTTTAAATATTAAAAAGTGAAAATTTGTCCCTTTCTGACAATATTTCTTTAAAAGAATATCTTCTGAATAATATGTCTCTTTGGATTCTATATTTTGGACAGATTTTTTAAATATGTTTCACTGTTATTTGTACATTACATATTTCGCACATAAGTATATGGGCATGGGGGTTACTCATTAGGTAACCATATGTCAGTTTAGTGTGACCAATTCTTAGCTGTGTCAATATTACTGAATTCTTGCGGCATTTCTGATAGGATGATGGCCACGGGTTTACAGTTTCTTTTATTTCTCTTAATTGTAGTTAGGATGGTTTTCCCTCGTTATTTTGCCATTTTTTTCTTAATTACCGATTTACTGTGGCAAATGCAATCTTCTGGTGGTAATAATTGTGCTGATATTGGGAGTGTTCTAGCCTCTTTTGCATAGGTGTCTGCTTTTTCATTGCCTTCTAATCCTATGTGAGACGGTATCCAACACAGAGTTACAGATATCTTTTTCCTTTCCAATTCATGTAATGTATGTCTAATTTCATTTATAATTTTGTTTTTTGTAGTATAAAAGCTTATTGCAATTATTGAACTTAGTGAATCGCTAAAGATAGTTACTTCATTAAACTGGTTTTCAGATATAGTTGTTAATGCTGTTTTTATTGCTAGTAATTCAGCGGTGAACATTGATGCTTTGCTTTGTAAGGAGGCTTGGATCTTTACATTGTTTCCATAAACAGCGAATCCAACTCCCATATCATCTTTGGAACCATCAGTATATAATTATATGATTACTATTGTGTACCTTCATATGTTCCAGAGCATATTGTTTCACTGCGAGGGGAGTATTCAATTTATTAATGGGTATTGTACAGAGTTTGCTACATATCTGGGGAGTACTTATCAACCATGGAGGCATTGTTTTGTTAAAATTGTCAAATTTAATATTATAAAGGTCATTGTCATTAAGTAATCTATTAGCTCTAACAGGGAAGGATGGGATCATTTTTGTATTCCAGAAACAATCTGGATCTTTAAATAAATCTTTGGTTTTTGCTGGACTATTTACAATTTTTAAAGCTCTGCACATCGTTGTTATTTTGAATCTATAAGATAGGGGGATTTCTCCACTTTCTACAATCAAGGATTGGACTGGTGATGATTTGAATGCTCCAGTGGCTATACGAAGCCCAAGGTGATGCACTGGATCTAGCATTTTGAGAGTAATCTCACTAGCAGAACTGTAAATTGAACTGCCAAATTCTAATATTGGTAGAACTGTAGTCTTATAAAGTTTCAATAAAGTTTCTCTATCAGCACCCCATGAAGTGTGAGCTAACTTTTTAAATATTTTTATAGCTTTCAAGGCCTTTGCTTGGTGTGTCTCACATGGGCTTTCCCGTTCAAATGATTGTCAAAATAAAGGCCTAAGAATTTGACTTCTGGATAAAATTGGATGGGAGTGTTATTCATGGTAAGAGATATAACTTGATTTTTGAGCCAGCGTTGATCCTTATAAAATGTTATTGCCCGTGTTTTTTCAACAGAAAATTTTAATCTAACAGATAATGCCCATTGTTCAATTTTAGCTATGGAGATATTTAAAATTCTTTGGATGTGGCGTAGGTTGTTTGAGGTGTAAAAAATGGCAAAATCATCAACATATAAGCTCTTGTTTACATCTTCTGGGAGCATTTTAACTATATTATTGATTACTAATGCAAATACTGTGCTGCTTAGTACGCTGCCTTGTGGGATACCTTCTTATATTTCAAATGTTTCTGATAATACTGTTTCAATTTTAGTCTGGAATGTTCTTTCTGTTAGAAAATTTCGTATAACAATTGGAAGTTACCCCTTAGATTTATGTCATATAGAGATTTTAAGATTGAATATCTCCATGTTGTATCATAAGCCTTTAGAATGTCGAATAAGACTGCGACAGTAATTTTCTTTTATACAAATCCTCTTTTAATTTGCTCTTCTAGTGATGTTAATGAATTTAAAGTTGAGTGATTTTTCCTACTTCCAGATTGGGTTGCTGCTAGAACTTTATTTTTCTCTAAATACCATATAAGTATATTATTTACCATTTTTTCCATGAGTTTACACAGACAACTAGTTAGTGATATAGGGTTATAATTATTTACTAATGTTGGATCTTTGCCGGGTTTGGGTATAGGAATTACAATAGCGTGTTTCCATGTTTGGGAAGTAGTTTCTGTTTCCATACCTGATAATAAAATTTTAATAAGTATTGTTTGGCTTTAATGTTCAGATGTATAAGGAGTTCAAAAGAGATATTATCCTTTCCTGGGGCAGTGTTACTACAAGTTTTTAGTGCACAAATTCTTCTAATGTAAATGGGACATTGTAGTATGATTGTTGACTTGTTTCGAAATTAATTATACGTTTTTCTTCATTCCTTTTTCTAATGCGAAAATGTTCATCTAAATTCAAACTATTGCCTATTGACTCTTGGTGGCGACCTATTATATTTGATATTTCTTTTAAATCATGAACTCTTTTCCCATTATGTAATATTGGGGATCAAGGTGATCAACTATATTTGCCATTAATTTTTCGAAATCTATCCCACATTTGTTTAACCGTGTCACCTGAGAAGTCTGAGACGTGATTATCCCAAGATGATTTCCTATTGCTAATAACTTTTTTCCTAAATTGAGCAAATACCTTAATCAGTAAAGTTTTGATATAATCAATTTCC
Organism: Macrobrachium nipponense; assembly: GCF_015104395.2. Lineage (NCBI taxonomy): Eukaryota > Metazoa > Arthropoda > Malacostraca > Decapoda > Palaemonidae > Macrobrachium > Macrobrachium nipponense. The sequence goes on from NC_061107.1 coordinate 64,145,864, forward strand.
ATAGCTATTAATACTAACCCTTTCAATGTATATCTATTACTTTTATATAATTTGTTATATCTTTGGTTTAGTCTGTCTAATCGTCTACTCATCTTCTGCTTCAGTTTGATAATATCTGAAAGTTCTCTAGACCACCATGGAAAAGGATTTATTTTTGGCTTACAAGTTGTCATTGGTATTGATTTATTTCCAGAACTAACTACGAAATCTGTAAAATATGAATTAATTTCATTGTGATCATTGTTACTTTGGAAAGGGGAAACATTTTTTGGTAACTAAATTATACTTTTCCCAATCAGCTTTTTTAAAATTAAATTTTGGTACAAATTGTTGATGATTATCTTCAAGACATCTGATTACGATTGGGTAGTGATCACTGGTATAAAGGTCATCCAGAGTATTCCATTCTAGTCTGTCTACTAACGAAGTGGAACAAATTGACAGGTCTACGGATGATAGGGTCCCAGAGTTTTTGAAAAGTATGTTGGGATTTCATTTTCATTCAAACAACAATAGTTGTAATTAGGTATTAGGTTTTCTATGTCTTTACCTGCTCTATCTGCGTCGATGATACTGGCATCCCATAAAGGGTGGTGAGCATGAAAATCACCTAAAATTAAAATTGGCTCATTGAACTGTGATAAAATGTTTGATAATTGAGCCATATCATAATTTTCATTAGGTTGATTATATAGACTCCAGACTAAAATGCTAGATTGGTTTGTCATATGCAGGCGAATTGAAGATATTTGAAATGAATTACTATTAACTGTAACATTATCATAGGCCACACGATTATGAACATATATTGCTGTTCCTAACTTGCCTTCTCCTGAAACGGAGGATGCCAGATGGGACTGGATTATTAACGTGTTGTAAACATATGCACATAGTGTTTTCAGACCGTTTATGTTCCATTGGACAATAGTATAATTGAATGGAACGAAAGTTAAAAGATTATTTTGTAAAGCTGGTTATATATATATATATATATATATATATATATATATATATATATATATCTATATATATATATATATATATATATATATATATAATTTTAAAAATTATGGGTCTATGGGTAATTATTCACTTAATTAGCTTTAATTTTCTTTTTGGGTTTTTGATATTTCTGTGTTATCTTCTGATTCAGTAGTCAATTTAATTTCTTCTTGTTTGGCTAAGAAATTGTCTAACATTGCTATTTTGCTCTCACGATAGTACTGTAAGTGTCTAATACACATACAATCTTTGGTATGTAATTCTAGCTGGCTTGAGATATTATCTTTTCTAGCTAAGAAATTCCTTATCACGTTTATCAATTTTTCTTTATTTGGAGGTTTCGTTTCTTTGCAATCTTGTGAAAAAAACATGTATAGCATCCACATCGTTCATGGTGAGATTCGGTTTGAGGTGTTACGCCTTCTTGGATACACTGCTGACATTCACAATTATTGTTTTGTCTTCCTTGGATTGATTGAAATTTGTCTTTAAATTTTCTTGGAAAGACAGGCGAAGGGTTTATTTCTTCAGATTTACTTTGAAAAACTATAAAAGAATTCATTACTTTAAATTTACTTGCTTCTTGATGTTATTAGTGTTAATTTGAGTTTTTGGGGGAGAAATTATTTCTCTTTCTCGTTTTCTTCTTGTTTGGTCAGCATGATCTTCCTTTCCAGTCTAGAGATGGCAATTCTTCATCTTTCATTAGTATCTCATAAGGGTTGCTTATTAGTACTGTATTGCTAATTTCTCCAAGAGACTTATTGTTAATTTCTAAGTTTGTTGACCTTGTTTGTTTTTCGTTAGTTTTTCCAGGTATTATAAAATGTTTCTTGGGCATTACTTTTTCTACAGCGTCTCGATATGATTTATTTCTAGCAGGGTCCATTAAACCTCTTGATTTTAATTCTTGCTTTCCTTCTGGAATTGACATGCCAGACCTGCTTATTAGTAGTTTTAATTCTGTGTTATATATGTCGGTTGGACATATCTTTGATCTCACATGATGGTCTTGTCCACAAGTACAACATTTGGGAACGCCACAGTTCCAGGTGGTTTCATGATCTTCTGAACCACAGAATGCACAAATTGGTTTATTTCTACATTTGTTTTTTGTATATCCATACTTAGAGCAATTTGTGCATTGAAGAGGCTTTGGTACATAGGGTAATACCTCTCTTCTCTGGCCTTCTATTTTAATATTAGGTGGAAGAGCCTGCCCTTCAAATTTAATTTTAGCTATTCTCAATTTTTTCCCTGATGTCTTTTATTTGGAATGTCATATACTTTTACGTTTTCAATGTTGGGATATCAAATTTTTAATGGGTTTCATAACAATGCCTCAACTGGTAGGCCATCACAATCATTATTGGGTGGTAACATTACTGTTCCCTCAATACTGTTCAATTTGTCATGTCTTTCGACCGTGACATTTATCCCGTTCATATTATTAAACATTTGATAATTTTCTGATTGAAGTTTTGTGGTAGCTTCCACTATCCATTCTTTTCTTGTTATAGATCTAAATGTCATTTCTTTGGTCGGGTACTGAGTTAATAAAATATTTTCAAATTTAGCAGCGGTCAGCTCGGTTTCTGTTTTAAAAACCAAGTATCTTGGCCAAGTGCCATATCCAAATAATGAGTCAAAGCGTACCAATGTAGGATCTGCTCTGTATTTAGGACGTTTGTTTCGAAAACTGTTAATATTTTCACTTTGTTCATTTGTTACTGGAGGAATTTCCTTTTATGGCATTAAGAATGGTTCCATAGTTATTATGTTTGATTTGGGTATGGATCTAGAATCATCGTTTACTTCTTTGTTTACACTTTTCTGAGCCATTTCCAAGTCCGTTCCAGGGTGGTCAACAATGGGGGTTAATGTATCATCAATAGATACAAGTACTGTATTATTTCAGCCAGATAGTCCTCTACCCACCATATTCCTCAGTAAAACGGAGCCCAACAAGGGAGGGATGTGTTATGCGACTTTTAGTGGCCACCCCCAGAGGCTACAACCTGGTTATACACATGGCTCCCAGAACTTGAGGCGTCATCAGTCCGTCGAGATCAGACCCAGCTCAGGGGGCCATGTTCATTGACATAAGACTTTCCCTTCGCTTGGGCACGTCAGGTACTCGAATTCTACAGGTGGAGAGACATATCAGTCCTCTTCACCCTCCATCAAATCAGAGGACAGTCAGAGCCGTAATCCAATGTAGGTCCAAGGTTGTCAATTAATGGTCACTCCTGATAGGGTAAGGAGTTAAGGACTGAAAATTGAGAAGGCTCAAAAGTGGACCGAGCTTAGTCTGGATGCTCAGAACTGGCCGGTGTAGCATGGTTAGACCTGCCAGGGTAGGGCACAACTCCACTACTGTAGCCCAGTTCATCCTTGCACCACACAAGCCCCACCACCACATCAAGGTGCCGGGCCATTGGTGGGGACATTCACCTTGCAAAGATGATTTTGGCGATGATCTAAAAGCTCCTGAGCGCTGTCTAAGGCCTTCATTGTGAACAGGGTCTAACATTTTCAGCACTCCGTCTGATGCTGAGCCACATACTTGGCTTCCATAATCAATGATAGACAGCACTGTTGCTTTAAACAGAACAGTAAGGGTATGTCTAGCGACTCCACAAGTAGTGTTCGATAATTTTTTAACTAGGTTTATTGCTCTTTTACTTTCTAATTTTATGTATGTTATGTGGGCTTCCCTGTTCAAGGGAGTATCGAATACTGATTCCAAAACTTTTGCTGTCTGGCCAATTGGTATACTATGGTTTCTGATTTTTAAATCTATTTCTTAACTTTTTTCCACTTTTTATTTTTTTTAAAACATGATTTCTTGAGATTTATCTGCAGAATATTTAAAGCCTACAGATGAGGCCCATTCATGTATTTTTATTGTGCTTTTATTAATGATTCGTTCTGCATGTTTTATTAGAGATGCTAAATAATATATAGCAAAATCATTCATATACAGATTACTTTTAATTCACACCTGAAACCTGCGTTTTGTCAAAAAAATTTCGACAAACCCAGTTAAATGTCTATAGAAATTGTTGTTTTGTAAAGTTTTTAATATAGCATAACTCCATGCAGTATTATATTCCTTTTCAACTTTAAAAAAGACAGCTGCTGTAATTTGTTTTCATTCAAAACCTCTAATTATGTAATCTAGCGAGAATCTAGTGTAGATCTGTTACATTGTGATCCAAACTTAGTGGGAGTCAGAATTTTATTCTCTTAAATGTGCTAAGTTAGTCGTGCATTTACCATCTTCTCTAACAATTTGCACATGCAGCTTGTTAATAGGAATTTCTATATCTTTACGCAATTCGTCAGGAAATAAATTTTGAAGCCATAAATTATTATAAAACTGTAATAAGTATGACTTTGACAAAGGTGCAAAGTCGCAGATCATGTCAAAAATATTATCACCTCCAGGAGAAGATTTATTGTTGTTCAAGAGAGCATATGCCAACTCTTCCATATTAAATTTCTATTATACATCTTCTAGTGTTTCAAAATTTATTTTCATTAATTCATTATTATTTTTCTTTATGCAAAAGTGCTCATCTAAATTTCCATCACTACTTACATTTGCTAAGTTTTCTGCTGTTATATTATTTATTTCTTTTGGACAAATATTCTTCTCCCATCCTTTAATGTGGCATGTCTAGGTGGTTTAACATGGGTACCATTTATTTTCCCGAATTTTTCCCATATTTCTTGAATGGGAGTATTATTAGAGAGATCTTCTACATACTTCCTCTATGAAACAATTCTTTCTTGAATTACTTCATTTTTAAATTTTGCAGATATTTTGTTGTATAGAGGTTTCAATGTATCAACTTCTAATAATAATATAATCCTTTTTTGTAGAGGTCTTTCTATTACTGGTAATGTTTTATTTATTTTACTGAACTTTCCTATCTAATTGTCACCCTATTGAGTGTTTTATATTCATTAAGTAGTTCTTATTCCTGGAGATTAATCAAGCATTGTTTTGTTGCTCTTATCTATTTTAATATTCGTTTCATTGTTTGATTTTAGCATAGTGGAGAAGGGGAGTTTCCTAGCAGGTCATTGCATTCCTCTATCTTTCAATTCCAATTTGACCTCATTTATAGAGTATTCCTGTTCTTTCCTGGAGTAACTTTAATTTTGAATCATATATATAATACATACACTCCTTATACCTTTTGAATGGTGATTTTAGGTTTACCGCACATTTGCCATCTTCGTTAGATCCACAATATGCTTATACAAACGTATTCCAGCAATTTTTTATTGGATGTCCATACTAACTACAGATTTGGCACTGTAGTGATTTTGGAGCATATGGTCTAGTTTCTCTGTTTTGGCCCATGATTTTAATTTCTAAGGGTAATGCTTGGCCATCAAACTTTTTTTTTATTCTTAATGACTTCCTACTACTTTGTTGTATATTTCACAGTCTTGCACAGTGCTGTACCTGTTTTACAGGAATTCACTAATATATTTTTTTCTATTGGTTCATCATTATTATCAGGAAGTACTATGGTACCCTGTACACTGTTCATACTGTCATGTCTTTTTTTTCCATTTGTACTTTTATATTATTAAAAAAATTTTTAGCTAAAGTAATTTTCTGATTTATTATTAGTTATGGTTTTTCTCAACCACATCTGTTCTTTTATTTGTGAGTGACATTTCAGAAGTTTAATGTCGATACTCTAAGAAGTTTTCTCATTTTAATGCAGGTATTTTCTTTTCCTTTTCTAATGTCAGGAAGCTTGACCAACTTCCACTCCCAAAGAGAGATTCGAAGTGAATCAAGGTTGGATGGATGGATGGATGGATGGATGGATGTATGAGTTTTAGGGCAAAAGCCCAGGCACTGGGGCCAAAGGAGCCATTCAGCGCCGTAATGGAAAGTAAATAAATTACATTAAAAATGAGTTAATAAGTGTATGAAGAAAATGGTTATAGATAAATTACCATATGACAAATGAATGAGTTAATGAAGAAAATGCTTAATAAATAAATATATATATCTATGATGTGATAGATAAAAAATAATTAAATGGTATTAAAAATGTTTATAGACTTTGAAAAGGAGAGGAGAGTAGAAATATTTACTTCATCTCCCAAAATATCACAAAGGGATTTACCTCTAAGATATCTCTCTCTCTGGTTAAAATATCTGGGGCAAGCAACCAGAATGTGCTCCACTGTTAGCATCTCGCCACCGCAAGAACCCTCTGGGAGGCTGCCCCCTTCTAAAATATACTGATGGGTCAAATAAGTGTGCCTAATCCTCACTCTACTTAAAACTATTTCTGTTCGCCTATCAGACTGGAAAGACGAAGGTCACGGCAATATATTATTTCTAATATATCTGTACTTTCTATTATTGGCAAGATGAGGAGAAGTCCATCTTTCTTGCCATTTGCTTAAAATATAAGACCTAAAAAGATCTTTTAGATCTGTATGAGGCACTTTACTAAAGGCTGTTTCTGATGAGACACTAGCAGCTTTCGCTTCCCTATCTGCCATCTCGTTTCCGCAAATCCCCACATGTGAAGGGACCCAACAGAAAAAGACAGATTTACGCAAATAATACAAATGGAGGAGCGATTCCTGAACATTTTTAACTAACGGATGGAAGCTATTCAATTTTTAATAGCTTCTAAAGTGCTTTTGGAATCTGAGTAAATGACAAAATTAGTGTTGCCACTTTGAACAACTATATCCAGGGCAGAGACTATGGCTGTTAATTCTGCTGTGAATATGGATGCAAAGTCAGGTAGTTTAGCTGTATATGCTGTATCACCAAGGATAACTGCACAGCCAACACCACTACTTGACTTTGATTCATCTGTATACATTTTTGATACATTAGTATGGACAATGCTTTTTTGCACACGGATGCTTCTGGAATAAGCCATGGAGGATACACAGGATGTTTTACTTCCATGACTTTCTGGGATTTAAGATGATTACCCCTAACATCTTCATTTAGTCTAACTTGGAATGGTCTAGAGGCTCTCATACCAGAAAAGACGTGAGGGTCTACTTCCCTCAGCACCTGGAAGGAGGGATTTTTGGGAGCACTTTTAATTCTAGCCATGTACCTTAATCCTAGTTCTCGCCTTCTCAGATCAAGGGGAAGTTGGTTAGTATCAACATACATGCTTTCAACAGGCGAAGTTCTAAAAGCCACTGAGCATATTCTCAGCCCCATATTGTGTACAACATCCAGTTCCTTCAGCCTGGTTTGACAAGCTGAGGAATAAATCTTACAGCCATAGTCTAGCTTGGATCTACACGAGTCCTAGAGCAATAGATTCACTGGCTCTGACTATGAAGAAGCAGAAGCACAAGAAATCACTGGTGCTGCCTCCAAAGAGGCAGGAGTACCAGAAATCTCTGGTGCTGCCTACAAAATGGCAGGGGCACCAGAAACCACTGGCACAGCTTTCAAAGATGCTGGGGTGCCAGAAGCCACTGGAGTAGCCTACAAAGAGGTGGGAGTACACGTCACCACTGATCTTCCCTTCACATTGCCAAAGAAAGTATCACTGGTACCTTTTATATTCTTCTTCTGTTAGCAGCGATACTGGAAAAGGATATTCCAGGTCAAACAGATTGACGTAATATTTTCTCTTTTGCCTCTCTAAATGTGATATGTTCACTTATCCTTAACGTTTGTAACACCTTTTCCATGATGTTCACATCACAATTCTGTGAGGAAGCTGGAAGATTCTCTTCACAATGTATACATACTGCTTCTTTCTTACATACACCAAGCTACAGTTCACCACATTTAACACATGTCAGGCTTGCCTTGTCACTTCTGCCAACAAGACCCTAACATATATCTATAGATAAAATATATCTATATTTTTGGCAATAAAAACATTTCCTCAGTCTTAGGATGTATTGCTTTACATTAAAACGAAACTTACTGCTTTTATTATATTATGTAATCATGTTGAATTAAATTTGACAATTAAATTTGGAAGTGGAACAAAGGCTCCATTGATCTTCTTCATTCATTCAACTCTAATTACACCTTGATCCTTTATGTGATTCCCTTGGTGTGATTCCAAAAAGCATGTTCTTTTATTCTATTACTCATAAAGATTGAAAATCATAAATAAATTAGGTAAATATGAAAACCTTAAAAAAATATTATAAGTTTTTCATGTAAATTATTTTCCCACCAATGGCACAAGTGAGGGCCGGCTACCAAATGTCCATTCTCTACCCTACCCAACAGATAGCACGAACACAATTAGAGTGGCCTAAGTGTCAGCCAAATCCGGTTGTTGGGACTGAGAGTTTTACGAGAATACAATCATCCCCATCCCAATCATGTCATGTGCAAACCAGACAGAATGCTAAGAGTCAGAACCAAACCAATGCTGGAATACACGGCCCAGCCCTAAAGAATAGTTCCGTCCTTGAGCTATCAATCAGATATCTCTCAGGCCCAAACATTATCACAGTTCCCACTCTTTGGCTTTAGCTATAAACCGAGTCCCAGCTATGATACCTTTTCCTATTTATCAGGTCCAATAAATCTTACCAAGAGTAGAAAATTCCACAAAAATATGGGACTCTAGGACTTAAACCCGGAAATAAATACCAGGCGCTCAAGAGCCCTCTCAACAAGACTCTAGGAGAGAGAGAGAGAGAGAGACAGACAGAGAGAAAGCTAGTTATCAAGGTGTCTCTTCAAGGCTAGATCTTCCTTTTTTCAAAGAAAAAATTTGACTGTCACCTAATTATGTCTTGTATTGTTACAGTATGCCCCTTAACTAAGAATAAATAAAGGAGAAACGGAAACATTAAAAAATCGGTTCTGCTAATACAAATTGTTGTGTTATATTCCTGATTTATATGTACTCAACAAATTAAAATTTGATTACTAAACCGGTCCAAATAAATATCTGCTGAATAGGAAAAATAATGTTTATTTATTAATAAGAGTTTCGAAACATTCTTACTGTTAAAATTTTGAGTAAAAATATTCCCATAAACGAAAGTACTCAATCAACTCACGATAAAAGTATCTACAAGCGACAAACATTACAAAAAAATTACATAGTAAAGTTGCTTCTCAATCTGTGAAACACTATACCAACCAAAATATTCAAGAAAGTGAAAAACAATAAATCTAAATCTCTAAAGGACTAAGAACTTCGAAGTCTAGAGATACCGCTAGAAAAACATTGATTGGCCATATCTGTTCAATTTCAAACATATGGTTTATGGTCTAAAATTAGTAAAGTTGGCGAAAGAAATGAACTTATTTCTATCAAATTCATTTACCAGTTTCAAGCATAATACTCTAAACTAAATTTATGTAATATCCGGTTAAACCAAAGTAATGAAGGGAAATGGGATTAAAACATTATTCTGCTGAAAATTTTTGAATAGACCTTGAGAGAGTTGAGGCTGGGGAGGGAGACAACCTCGACCAAATCTAATGGAAACTGTTTGCGCATACTCATGACCCTCTTCCAAGTTTCCATAAGCACATCTACATAAGTTCCCTTCAGTCAAGGTTAGGAAAGGCTGTAGTGTTTCCAGGGTAAGTTAACGGCAATCATTTTCCTCTTGAGCTGGGAAACTTGAAGCACTCTGATATCTGAAAGTGACCAAAAATAATAACAGCGGCCACATCTGCGCTCTTAGCGGAGCGTCTCCTAAATCTTTAAATTGCACTTCGGTCTCTTGCAGTCTTCTGTCGCCTCAACCACAATCTGTGTTTGCGTCTTGTGAAAACAACGGTCGTAAATTAATTCGAATCTCTCGGCGGCTACAGCTAATGGCATAAAAGGAATCAATTTTTTCTCTTGTTTTTACCTCGACACTTGGATGTTAGCGGCATTTTCTCGTTCAGAACCATAAACGATGCATCTTCCAAAATCGTCGAGATCTATTCCAAGAACTTGATCGTTAACGTAGTGGCTTTGCTAATGGTCTCAGTTAGTTAATAAAATAGAATGCGGCGAACTATCATCGGATATGTATCAGCTAAACAAAGTCAACGAATTCTACTCCATAAACCAAGTACCATGATTTACTATCAGCTAAAATATCTATTTGTGCATATATTTAAAATTGGAAGAACAGTACGGACCAGCATGCATGTGATGTGTATTATTACGCAGAGAGAGAGAGAGAGAGAGAGAGAGAGAGAGAGAGAGAGAGAGAGAGAGAGAGAGAGAGAGAGAGAGAGAGAGAATAAGTGTGCACCTGCTGATGAAAAAAAGTTATAACACTTGTATTTAAACAAATGTGCGGTAATCTAGGTAAATAGAGCCAGGATGCTAGTAAACAGTACAATCAGGATGGATAATAAAATATAAGTTTATGGAATAAAAATTTCTTAAAACATCAGAATGAGGAGGATCGGTGATTCACAGAGCAAGGGAAGAAGTGAGAGCTCAGCAAAAAGTGGCTAATTTTATATATGACAATTTTATCTAGGATGATACAATTTGGAATTACAAAAATGGATTGGACATTTATTAAGTATGTTGTTGAACGTAAAAAAATGACGAAGTTTTCAAGATAAATTACGGAGTATCGAGGTTTGAAAAGCATTAGAAGTGTAGAGAAACCAATAAACTTTGAGTAGCATTATCATGTAATATATGAACTATGTAAGTATTATATTGTAAGGTTGGAAAAAATAGGAGAAGAGAACGCACGAGGTAATACCGGGATGCTTGTGTTTACAGCGTATGAAACTTGTGAAACTCGGGGAAACTTCAGCATATATGTCTTTGATATAATAGGTACGATAGTATATGGGATTTTACTGTTCTTTCTTCTTTAAGAAGGGCATTAGTATTTACGAATGTAATGGATATTATGTATGTATGTATAAACACATATCACACACACACACACACACACACACACATATATATATATATATATATATATATATATATATATATATATATATATATTAGATGTAGATAAATACAATACACACACACACACACACACACACACACACATATATATATATATATATATATATATATATATATATATATATATGTATATATAAGCTGATTCGATACAGTTTTGAATATGCCTTCTCCGTGATATTCTGAAGTCCCGTGAAACCGTTATAAGTGATATTGTGTGCATGTGCGACAGCGCAAGTCAACCGCCAAAGACGTTACAAGTTGGGGTGACTTGGGCAGTTCAAAAGAGTGCCACGCATTGATAACCCTTCTTGATTGGCCCTTGTGGGTGAGGAGCCAGAATAACCAAACCAATCAGCATCTTGCATAACGATGCCGTGAGAAAGGGGTATTTGAAACAGTCAGTTGAGTATGTTAGTGGGTCCCATACAGGACAGACTGGGCCGAGACGAGTACCCAGTGCCCGCAACCGCCACATTAAGACGTGCATCGTCATGAGTGTCAATAACAGTCTAACCTGCCGCCCGGTTATTGTTATTGCATGTTCTACATTGCATGCCTCGATTATTGTTATTGCATGTTCTACATTGCATGCAAGTATGTAAATTTATCTCTCTCCTGTTTTTTCCTTCATATGCCGAACCAACAAATGACCAAGATCAGGTCATATATATATATATATATAATGTGTGTGTGTGTGTGTGTGTGTATACCACATACAAATTCTATATCTATATTTAGATGTGTTTTTATTTCATCTATTCCCATGCATGATTATTAACAAGTTTGTGAAAATATATTTGTTGGAGTGTATTAATCTGTGGAAAAATATTTATTAAAATATAATTATCCTGTGACTGCCGTTGACCTAAATTCAAAATTCCAATACGTAGCGAGTTCTTTGATATCATGGTCCGATGTTTGATATTTGTTTGCATTCGTTTCATATAATTAAAAAAACCCAATTGAACAAATTTGGAAAAATGTAATTCCTCAAAAGTAACACTTCCCCAGTGTGGAGAGATAATACTGCCAATGGACATTGCATGGCACTGTAGCTTTTCCTTGGGTTCGATACAGAAGTAGACAGTTGACTTGTCCGCTATGCTATCAGGAGAGATAAGATTTTATTTTGATTTTTTGTTTTATATGTATAAATACATATACACATACATTACATCTATGTTATATATGTATATACTATATATATAATATATATATATATATATATATATATATATATATATATATAATATTATTACAGTCGTGAGAGAGAAGGGTAATTTACCATTTTAGCAGGTGGGTTCAGTGGACCATAATAATACAAAATAAAGGTATTTGAATGAGAATACGATCAAACAAGATTTAAATATAATAATGCAAAAATTATTTACAAAACATTGCAATTAGACTTAAAGTCAATATAAAAGGAACACAAATGCCATAAAGGACAAGAATGACACAATAGGACAAAATAAATGACAAATGGCAATTGACAACCACGTCTCGAAAAGTAATCACACTAGAAATTAAGAACACTTGAAACAAAAGCACAATTCGTTATTAAACCCTTACAACAATATTTCTTATACTTAGGTTATAGATACATCACAATAAAGTGGACTGCTTCCCTGCCGGACACCAAAGTCTTTGGTTTAGTTGCTGAGTGGAGACTGATTCAAAATTACATTTAGGGGTCGAAGAAATTTAGGATGGGCGGAGCAAGTAAGAACAAGGAGTGTGAAACAAGGCAAACACGTTTCTGGGAAAGGACAAAGGAAAGTGGTATACAGGGGAAAACAGTCAGGCAAAATATATACAATAATTACAATAATGTGGAAGGTGTAATACCTCCCCCTAGAGGATCAAGCCCAGCGGAGTGGCTTGATCAAAGTTAAACACCTTACACCTCCTGAGAAGGTTGAGAATGGGCCTGTGACAAGGCATCAGCAAATACGTTGTCGCTGCCCTTGAGGTGCTTTATTTGAAGGTTGAAGTTTTGAAGATATAACGCCCATCTTAGTAAGCACTGATTATGGGCCTTGGTGTGCTCAAGAAAGGTGAGGGGGTTGTGGTCCGTATAGACATGGATGACGGGAGCTGCTTGTAGATAACAAGGGAAAACAGTCAGGCAAAATATATACAATAATTACAATAATGTGGAAGGTGTAATACCTCCCCCTAGAGGATCAAGCCCAGCGGAGTGGCTTGATCAAAGATAAACTCTTTACATCTCCTGAGAAGGTTGAGAATGGGCCCGTGACAAGGCATCAGCAAATACGTTGTCACTGCCCTTGAGGTGCTTTATTTCAAGGTTGAAGTTTTGAAGATATAAACCCCATCATAGTAAGCGCTGATTATGGGCCTTGGTGCGCTCAAGAAAGGTGAGGGGGTTGTGGTCCGTATAGACATGGAGGACGGGAGCTCCTTGTAGATAACATTCAAACTTTTGGAGAGCAAGAACCAAACTTAAAAGCTCCTTCTCTATGGTACTGTAGGACAGCTGATGAGGCTTGAAGCTACTGGAGGTGTATCCTATTGGGTGGAGTACCCCATCAATTTCCTGCAGCAACACTCCTCCAGCTCCCGTGTCGCAAGTGTCTACTTGCAAAGAGAAGGGTTTAGAAAAATTAGGACTGTGTAAGACTGGCTCACTACTCAAAAAATATTTTAAATGTTCAAATGCTGCCTGACATCTCTCATCCATTTCATACTTCTTTTTAGGGCTGGTAAGACTATGTAAAGGGGAAGCTACTGAAGCCAAATAACAGCATACCTAGAAATCTTTTAAGGGATTTCCTAGTCTTAGGTTCTGGATAGTCAAGAAAGGCATTAACATTTGCAGTTTTAGGCCTGACATTACCTCCACCCACAATATGTCCCAAGTAAGTAACTGTAGCTTGACCAAAAACACATTTTTGTAAATTTATTGTTAACTGGGCTTCTCTTAATCTATCAAAGAGCATATTCAAAAGTTTCATAAGCTCTTCCCAAGAATCTCCCATCACCAATATATCATCTAGATATGCAAATACTCCCTCTAGACCCTGAATGGTGTAGTTAATTATGCATTGAAATGTGGATGGGGCATTTGTTAAACCAAAAGGCATTACTTCATACTGGAATAACCCAAAAGGAGTTATGAAAGCAGATATAAGCTTGGCTCTAGATGTTAACTTCACCTGATAATACCCCTTGAGGAGATCTATCTTAGCTACATACTTTGCTTGGCCCACAGAGTCTATAAGGTCATCTAGACGGGGTAAAGGGCAACTATCCTTAACAGTAGCAGAATTTACTCTCCTGTAGTCTGTACACAGTCGCATGCTGCCATCCTCATTTGGTACCAATAAACAGGGAGACGCCCATGGTGACTTGCTTGGTTTAGCTAATCCAGCTCTCAGAAGATATTCCACTTCTTTCATCACTAGTTTCTTGCCAGGCTGATGCGATAAGGGTGTTTTCATATGGGAGCAGTTCCTGGTAGAAGTTCGATGTCATGGGTGAGGACTGTTCACTGACCTGGATTTTCCCCATAAAGTTCTGGGTAAGAGTAAATAAGATTTTGAAGTCCTTCTGATTGAAAAGGAGAAAGATGTTGACATGAGTTTTCAAAGTCTTTCAGAGCAACACCATTATCTACAAAACGCCACGAATAGATGAATTCAGGTTCACTTACTTCAGGTTTCTCGTCCTTGACCTTAACATTAACATTTACAATTTTGTTTCCATAACCAGTTTCAGTATTCCTGGAATGATACCTTTTAAGCAGATTGGCATGGATAATTTGAGTACTTTTCCTTCTATCAAGGGTTTCAATCACATAGGTATGATTATTGACATTTTTAACCCTCTTACGCCGAAGCGGTAAAAAAAAAAATTGTCTCCCATGTGCCGGAGGTGTTTCAGAGTGAGCGCGGAAGCGGAAAAAATATATTTTTTAAAAAATCACAGCGCGCTTAGTTTTCAAGATTAAGAGTTCATTTTTGGCTCCTTTTTTGTCATTGGCTGAAGTTTAGTATGCAACCATCAGAAAGGAAAATAATTATCATTATCATATATAAATAATGCGATATATGATAGCGCAAAAACAAAATTTCATATATAATTTTATTCAAATCGCGCTGTGCGCAAAACGGTTAAAGGAAACAAGTTACTTTTTTTCGTTGTAATGTACACTAAATTGCAATCATTATGGTATATAACACATTGTAAAACGATAAAAGCAACACAGAGAAAATATTATCACAAAATAATGCATGAATTCGTAACGCGCGGACGTAAACAAATATTTTTTTCAAGAATTCACCATAAATCTAAATATTGTCCTAGAGACTTCCAATTTCTTTCAAAATGAAGACAAATGATTGAATATTACTATACTGTAAGTGTATTAGCTTACAATTGCAGTTTTCGACCATATCTGACGAGTTAAAGTTGACCGAATGTCGAATTTTTATATATATATTTTTTATATGCAATTATTTCGGAAATAAGAAAAGCTACAACCTTCAAATATCTTTCGTTTTATTCTACATGAAATTGCACACATTTCCATGTATAAAACTCTATGAAATACCTAATATGAAACGGAGCAAATATTCCGAGAATGGTACGTACGCGTTTCGGAGATTTGTGGCGGAGAATCCGCGCGCGGAGGGAAGGAAAGATTTTTTTTAATGCACCATAAATCTAAATATTTTGCTAGAGACTTCGAATTTATTTCAAGATGAAGATAAATGACTGAATATTACTAGACTGTAAGAGTTTTAGCTTACAATTGCGTTTTTCGACCATTTCGGCAGAGTCAAAGTTGACCGAACGTGGTTTTTTTTTCTTTTTATCGTGATTTATATGCAAATATTTCAAAAATGAGAAAAGCTACAACCTTCAATTATTTTTTGTTGTATTCTACATGAAATTGCGCACATTTTCATATATAAAACTTTATGTAACGGCTAATTTAAAATGGTGCAAACATTACCACAATCGCACGTATGATTTTTTCGGAAGAGTTACCGCGCGGACGTAAAGAAAATGTTATTTTTTTCATAAATTCACCATAAATCGAAATATTGTGCTAGAGACTTCCAATTTATTGCAAAATAAAGGTAAATGCTTGAATATTACTAGAATATAAGCGTTTTAGCTTACAAATGCGTTTTTCGACCATTTTGGTAGTCAAAGTTGACCGAAGGTTGAAATTTTGGCAATTATCGTTATTTATATGAAAATATCTCAAAACTGATAAAAGCTACAACCATGGGTTGTTTTTAGTTGTATTGTGCATGAAATTGCGCACATTTCCATATATAAAACTTTATAATTTTAAAATGGTGCAAACATTACCACAATCGCATGTATGATTTTTTTCGGAAGAGTTACCGCGCAGACGTAAGGAAAAAGTATTTTCATAAATTCACCATAAATCAAAATATTGTGCTAGAGACTTCCAATTAGTTGCAAAATTAAGGTATATGATTGAATATTAGTAAAATATAAGAGTTTTAGCTTACAATTGCGTTTTTCGACCATTTTGGTAGAGTCAAAGTTGACCGAAGGTTGAAATTTTGGCAATTATCGTTATTTATATGAAAATATCTCAAAACTGATAAAAGCTACAATCATGAGTATTTTATTGTTGTATTCTACATAAAAATGCGCACATTTTCATATATAATACTTCATGTAACGGCTAATTTACAATGGTACAAAAACTATGTCAAAGTGACGAAATAATTTCCGAGATGTGTCAGATACTTTTTAGTGCGGCAAGAAAGAAATTCGCGCTTGCGCGCCTGCGTAACGATTGTAAACAAAACAACACCTTGATCCATGAACTCCCAGCATCCCCCAAGGCGCGTGATTCAAAAGTTTTAGGCTGGTAGGCCTATAAGTATTTTTCCGCGAATTTAAAAAAAAACTTTTGTAAGTCGACGTAAAATACGTCCAGTCGGCACACGGGAGACAAAAAATGTCGACGTAAAATACGTCCAGTCGGCGTAAGAGGGTTAACTACTTTATATGGACCAAAGAATTTGGAGGAAAATGGGGATCCAGGGATAGGAAAATATGCTAACACAAGATCTCCTAGGTTGAACTTCCTAATTTTAGTTTTTTGATCATAACTATTTTTCATTTTAATCTGAGCTTTGCTTAAGTTTTCACTGGCTATTTTACGGACTTTGGAAAGGGTTTCCTTAAAGTTACTCAAATATTGTTGAACACTTACAGTCTGATTAGAGTCTGGGGGCTTTAACCATTCATCTTTAATTAATGCAAGGGGTCCTCTTAATAATCTCCCATATACCATTTCAAAAGGAGAAACACCAAGGGATTCCTGGGGGGACTCACATATAGCAAACAACAAAAACTTTACTCCTTCATCCCAATCAAGATTGCTCTCTAAACAAAACTTTTTTAACATACTTTTAAATGTTTGGTGCCATCGTTCAAGGACTCCCTGAGATTCCGGATGATATGGAGATAAGCTATGTTTTATATTTAATTCTTTAAGGATTTCTGAAGAGAGTTTACTTGTAAAGTTAGAACCACGATCAGTTTGGATATCTTTGGGGATCCCGTAAGTAGTAAAGAAACTTAAAAGGTTTCTAGCAATAGTTTTGGCAGATATATTCTTATGTGGAATGGTCTCTGGAAAACGAGTATTGGGACACATAAGAGTTAATAAATATTGGTTACCACCTTTCGTCTTGGGCAAGGGTCCAACACAGTCTATTACTAATTTCTCAAAGGGCTTATGTGGAACTAATATAGGCTGTAAAGGGGCTTTAGGAATTACTTTGTTAGGTTTGCCAGCTATTTGGCATACATGACATGTCTTTATGAAATCTCCTATGTCTTTCCTCAAATTAGGCCAATAGAACTTATCAAATATTCTATAGTAAGTTTTGTATTGTCCCAAATGACCACCTGGTCCATCATGTGCAATTTCCATTATATGAGTGCGTACTGAAGAAGGGACAACAATTTGGTATTTCTCACTCCAGGTATCAAGATTTGAATAGTTAGAAGGACGGTAAAAACGCATTAGGATACCATTATTATGATAAAAAGAAGGGGATTTATTCAAAGATTTTATATCAACAGCCTTATCATGCAAAAAAGATAAAGATTGATCTGACCTCTGGGCAACTATTAGTTTATCTCTAGACATTACCTTAGCTAAGAAATCTTTATCTACTTCAAAGTCATTTACCTTTTCTCCTGCTTGGGACCGAGTGTCTATATGTGTTGGGGCTTGTTCAAGATCTACCTTCTCATAATCCATCAAAGGATTGTCCAAAACTACCTTATCCCCCATGGGGGTATCAGTGACAATTAAATTTGGTACAATTAATTTCCCGGCTAAATCATTACCCAATAGCAATGAAACTCCTTTTCCCGGCAATTCTGTATCAATCACCCCTAATCCAACTTTCCCTTTTACAAGTGGACAATCAAGGTAGACACTGGCAAGGGGAATGGATGAGATTCCAGTAAGATCCCTTACAACCACCTTCTCACCAGTTAGATTATTCTCAACATTAGGTAAAGCCTTACTGTGCAACAAAGTTAAAGCAGCTCCAGTGTCTCGTAATATAGTGACCCTAGACTTCTGTTCTTTCTCCCCCAAGGCTATTATACCTTCAGACTTAAAATCATCAAACATCTGGTACATTTGCTTGCACATGCAAAACAGGTTTACTCTGGGAGGTTGAAAATTTTACGTTGCGTTTCATAAAAACATTACGGTAGTTATCAGATCCTTTACATTTAGGGTCTTTACAATTACGAATAGTATGTCCTTCTTTCTTACAATAATTACATTTAGGATTATCAGAACCTTTGGGATTATCATCCGAAATCTGCTGGGATTTTCCTGAAACTGGTTTTACAAAAACCTCAGCTCTTTTATTAGGAATAACTTATGCATTGAGGAATAAGTGTCAGCCAAGGAAGCAGCCTTTAGTAAATCTTTCTCATGCCTATCTTCAATATAGAGCATTACATTAATGGGAAGTTTCCTTTTAAATTCTTCAAGAACCATTAAATTCATTGCACACTTAAGCCATTTCTTGAAAGCTCTAAGCTTGTCAGAAGCGAATTCTAGTTAAGTTTGGATATTTGATTTACACAAGTTACGAAAAGCTTGTCTATATCCTTCCTCTGTTATGGAAAATGCATCTAAGATTGCTTTCTTAACCTGTTTATAATCATTAGTATCATCCAGATGCCTAACAAGCTTAGCAGCTTTACCTGACAATTTAGGTTTAAGGAGCCATACCCACTAATCAGCAGGCCAATTAAGGTGATTAGCAGTTTCCTCAAATACCCGAAAATAATCCTCTGGATCATAATCTGTGAATAAGGGAACTAACTTTATTTTTAGTCAGGTCAAAGGGAGATAACTCTTGTTCCGTTTGCCTAATCTGAAGATTGATTGAAGTCCTCTCTTGTTCCACCTTGACAGCTAAACTAGCTTCCAATTCCAATTTAGCTTTCTCCATTTCAAACTTTTCTTTCTTTTTCTCTTTCTTCCCTAGCTTGAAATTCTAACTTAGCTTTCTCCATTTCAAATTTTTCTCTTTCTTCCTTTCACTTCTCTTTTCAGCGGCTTGCAAAGCTAACTCTTCTTGTCTTAAAGCTAACTGAGCTTTTTCACGCTCGAACTGAGCTTTTCACGCTCGGACTGCAAGACGTTCAAACTCTAGCTTTTGTTCAATTGTAAGGGAAGGGGTTTCTGGAACAAGATACTGCCTAGCTTCGTCATCCAAGGTTCCAATACGCATATAGTGATCTATTATCACTTTACTAATGTCAAACTTATGCATACTAGAACGTACCTCAAGGTCTAAATGCCTAGCTACTTCCATTAATTCAGACTTCCTAGCATCGGTAAGGGTATGCAATTCAGAGGAAGGATCCGCCACAAACTTTTGAGTATCAAACTTCGCCATTGTGAAAATTAAAAAAAACTTCAAGAATAATATAAACACCTGAATTTGAGTTTTACAATTCTTAAATTGGAGCTAACTTAATTAAGCATTGACCACGCATAAAACCATAAACCACGCATAAATAGTAACAGATTAGACAAATATTTATACACAAAACATTTTGGATACGGGAAAATGAGAATGAATAAGGACGCACTGGAAGTATTTTACTCCCGGTTCAAACCAAAATGAAGTCAAAAGGAAGTACCGTAGCTTAGCTAACAACCGTAACTTACTACACTTTGATTAGAACGGTAACTTCACACACATATGTCGAGGCGTTAACAAGATTCATTACACTTTACAGGAAATGAATAACGCAAGAGACTGGTATCTAAGGACCCAGGGAAAGACTATAAGCACATGAAAGTCACGAATGATTCGAGAGAAATGAATTTTTAACAATGGTACGACAGATTAACTTTTTAACCCGCGCACAGAGTCTCAGTTAGGAGAGGAGGGGGGGGGGGGGGGGGGGGGGGGGGACCATAACAAGGTTACCGGCAGTCGTTTTCTAAAACAGAAGTGGCCACCTTCTGTCACCGAAAAATTTACGCACAATGGAAATAAATTCTTCAGCGGTCTACCAAACACAAAAACAGTCACGTAACTAACTAGAACTCAGGATGTTTATATCACGCAAGGTTGAATAACGAATCACCAACTACATAAACAACTGATTCTTAACGAGGTTGTCAATTATTACATACCCACGAAGTTTAGCAAAAATATCCCAGATAGGCCCCATAATATTATTACAGTCGTGAGAGAGAAGGGTAATTTACCATTTTAGCAGGTGGGTTCAATGGACCATGCTAATACAAAATGAAGGTATTTGAATGAGAATACGATCAAACAATTTTTAAATATAATAATGCAAAAATTATTTACAAAACATTGCAATTAGACTTAACGTCAATATAAAAGGAACACAAATGCCATAAAGGACAGGAATGACACAATAGGACAAAATAAATGACAAATGACAAATGACAACCACGTCTCGAAAAGTAATCACACTGGAAATTAAGAAAACTTGAAACAAAAGAACAATTTGTTATTAAACCCTTACAACAATATCACTTATACTTAGGTTATAGATACATCACAATAAAGTGGACTGCTTCCCTGCCGGACACCAAAGTCCTTGGTTTAGTTGCTGATTCAAAATTACATTTAGGGGTCGAAGAAATTTAGGATGAGCGGAGCAAGTAAGGACAAGGAGTGTAAAACAAGGCAAACAAGTTTCTGGGAAAGGACAAAGGAACGTGGTATACAGGGGAAAACAGTCAGGCAAAATATATACAATAATTACAATAATGTGGAAGGTGTAATAATATATATATATATCATATATATATATATATATATATATATAATATATATATGTATATATATATATATATATATATATATATATATATATATATATATATATATATATATATATACACACACATATATATTTTATATATATATATATATATATATATATATATATATATATATATATATATGTGTGTGTGTGTGTGTGTGTGTGTGTCTGTGTGTGTAGTATACAGATATATATTATATATATATAGATATATATCTATATATATATATATATCTGTTATATATATCTATATATATATATATATAATATATATACATATATATATATATATCTATATATATAGATCTATATACAGAATATAGATCTGTCGAAGCGATAAATATATAATATATAATATATATATCTATATATATATATTCTCTCTCTATCTAATATCTATAGATATATCATATTATACACGATATATATAGAAACTAATAATATATATATCTCATATATATCTATATAGATATATCTATAGATATAATATATATATAATATATATATAATATATATAATATATATATTTATGAATAAAAGTAAACATGTGCACGATGTCACAGACAAAAATAACAACACAGAGTAATATATTGCAATCCATATATAATTTGCACAGATTAATAAACTCCAACAAATACATTTTCACAATTTTTTAACAACCGTGCATGATCATAGTAAAATCAAAGCATTCCTAAATATTGAAATAAAATTCTAATACCTAAATGAGTAAAATTTATATCTTATATTTCAAACTCATATCCATTAAAATACCATCGAACTTAATATGTCAGTTATCACCTACAATTTCAGTTAAGTCTTTGCCATTCAATTGATGTCCGCAGCGCGTGCGATAATAAAACTGACACTCTTCCAGTGTATGCTCCAAAGTCAGGCTAGCCTAGTAGTGAGCTCACACTGGATGACTGTCTCTTCAGAAGATAAAACTGCGAATTAAAATGGAATGACCAATTCTAGTCTGGATAAATCAAAGGCCAATGCTCTATAGATGGGAGTGAGTATCTTTTTTTTTTTTTTTTTTTTTTTTTGTTAGTTCCAGCTGTCTTGCCTTTTTTCTAAAAATAGATAGTATTACGACTTTCATGTTCATGTGCGTTTGTTTCTCTGCCGATGCATGTCTTTGAATACCTACATGGGCTGGAACCCAACAATACGTGGTGCTTTTGGACTTAGCAGCAAGGCGAAAAACCCTTTAAAATTTGGTATCATTTTTGGATTTGAAGAATGTAAGACTGACAGGCTACTAACATGTTTTACGTTGCCTTTCTGAACTTTCCGTGGTGGTTGCATGAAGAAGAACTTAGCAGAAGGTGGGATACTATGCTGTTCTTAAAATGCATTATGTACCGTGTTCCAAATTCTTGCCGCATTAGATCCAAAGGAATTTCATCCTTATCCACAAAATACTTTCTACTGGAGATATCCTGAAAGTCCCACAACAGATTCTAAGATCTGATTCATGAACAACGTCAAATTCCTTACGTTTTAACTGACGTGCTAAGGAGTATCTTTGACATCCATATTATTATTATGATTATAAGAATAATTTAACCAGACCACTGAGCTGATTTTCAGCTCTCATAAGTCATGTAGTATAACACACAATAAATTAAAAATAAGTTTTAAAAAAACTGCACAGAGGCAGAGGCTTTCATACTAGAACACAAACAAGCAATAAATACACTTACTCACGTTTCCATACATACTAAAAAAGTTATTAAAATTAACAGAAAGTCGAGAAACTCTTAAAAATTTTATCTAAAATTCATTAATCGCTCTGAGGTTTTTGTATATATACTTATTCTTATATTTTATTAATCAAATCAGAGTTTCTTAGAAACGTCATAATCGGAACCACTGAAAATGTGAAAGATTCTGACAAAATTTCTTTTTTGCTTTACTTCCAAAAGTTGACAGTCTCTGCTGGTCATACTTTAGACAATTACACAATACATGCCTGACATTTATCAATACCTTCCACTTTGAGCACTCCGGAGCAGGGTCACGTGGGCTGCTCATTAAGTGCCCATGTGTCAGACGAGTGTGGCCTATACGTAGACGTGTCAGGATTACTTGTGTGTGTCTCTCCCTCTGATATACGGAACTCCATTTCGTAATGTCAGGTTTTATTTGTTTTAGTTTATTACTTTCAGGTTCTTCGTTCCATATATTTTGCCATTTATTTACGATGATTGTTTTTATATAAGCTACATAGTCACTAAAAGGGATGTTTACATTTGTTCTCATCATGTGGGCTGCTTCCTTGGCTGCTTTATTACCCTCTTCGTTTCCTTTTATTCCGACATGGGCAGGGATCCAACATATTTCAATATTTTTTCCCTTATTATATAATTTATGGAGTAAAAAGTTAATCGTTTGTACAATATTATTTTTGGGATTATAACTTTTAATGGATTCTATAGCGCTTCTAGAGTCGCTATAAATCACAAAATTGTTAAAGGAGTGTTTTTGATTATTTTTATGGCCAATGTTATTGCACAGAACTCTGCTATAAATACTAAGGCTTTATTGGGAAGAGAGAACTGGCATGTTTTATCCTGGGACACTGCAGCATATCCCACTCCGTATTCTGATTTGGATCCATCTGTGTATATTGCATAATGTGGACCTTTTCGGCTTATGTGCTCTATTGTATATTGTCTATGATGTTCTGGGATACAGGAACATTTTTTTGTTAGATATTTTAAATTTGTGCAAGTTTTTTATTTTATTCATAATCCAAGGAGGAGGTAGTTTTACTATTGGAGGTAGTTGGATATTTATATTCAGTGACTCAAACAATCTTCTTGATCTAATTGGAAAAGGTGGTGAATGATTGTTGATAAATACATCCCTTAGTTCAAATAATGTTTTGGTTGGTGAATCACTTGACTAAATTCTTAGGGAACTTTTCATCGTTACTAACTCTCTATGGAGAGAGAGAGGTAGTTCACCACATTCAACCTGTAAAGAAGAGGGTGGTGATGATTTAAATGCTCCTGTACATATTTCAAGGCCCTCATTACGAACTGGGTCTAACACTTTCAGTACTGCGTTTGAAGCTGAGCCATAATTTCACTTCCGTAGTCAATGATAGACAGCACTGTTGCTTTATATAGTAATGTAAGGGTTTGTCTATCAGCTCCCAAATTAGTGTTTGATAATTTTCTAATTAGATTCAATACTCTTTTACATTTTGATTTCACATATGTTATGTGACCGTTCCAGTTCAAGTAAGTATCAAATACTAATCCTAAAAATTATGCAGTTTGGCCAATTTGTATACCTTGATTTCTGATCTTCAAATTTATTTCTTCACCTTTCTTCCATCTTTTATCATTATAAAATATGACTGCTTTAGTCTTATTTATGGACAATCTTTAAATCCTACAGATGAGGTCCATTCGTCTATTTTTATTATACATTTGTTAATGATGCACTGTGCATGTTTAATGCGAGAAGCTGAATAATATATTGCAAAATCATCCATATAAAGGTTGCTTTTAATTCCGGTGGGTCGATTTTTACTAATTTCATTAATTGCTAATGTAAATAGTGTGCCACTAAGGACACTTCCTTGTGGAACACCATTTTCAAGTGGGAATGTTCTGGACAAAGCATCATCAATTCTCACCTAAAAACTTCGATTTATTAGAAAACTTTGGATGAACATGGGTAAATGTCCACGGACATTGTTGTTTCGTAATGCTTTTAGTATAGGATACCTCCATATAGTGTAATAAGCCTATAGTGTAATAAGCCTTTTCTATGTCAAATCCTCTGTGTATATGGTCTTCTAGGATAGGGAGAGAATCTAATGTAGGCCTGTTACACTGTGACCCAAATTGAGTCGAAGTTAAAATTTTGTTTTCTCAAATGTGCCATGTTAGTCAAGCATTTACCATCTTTTCAAGTAATTTGCATAAGCAACTTGTTAAAGATATTGGTCTGTAATTATTAACATTGCTTGGATCCTTTCCAGGTTTGGGGATAGGAATTATTATAGCTTTCCGCCATTCATCAGGAAATGAATTCTTAAGCCATAAATGATTATAAAATTCTAATAAGTATGATTTGACTTTGCCAGAGGTGCTAAGTGGTCGATCATCTCAAAGCAAATACTGTCACCTCCAGGAGCAGATTTATTGCTGTTCAAGAGAGCATATTCCAACTCTTCCATATTAAATTTTCTATTAATATCTTCTTGTGTTTCGAAATTTATCGTTATTAGTTCTTCATTATTTTTCTTTGTGTAGAAGTGTTTATCTAAATTTTTAACGCTACTTACATTTGCTAAGTTTTCTCCTATTATATTACTTATTTCTTTTGGATCTAATATTCTTTTTCCATCTTTCAATATGGTCGTTTAACTTGGGTACCATTTATTTTTCTGAAATATTCCCAGATTTTTTGTATGGGAGTAATATTAGAGAGATCTAATATATATTTCCTCCATGATATTATTCTTCCTTAAATTACTCCCTTTTTAAATTTTGCAGATATTTTGTTGTATATAGGTTTTAATGTATCAATTTCTAGTAATAATATAGTCACTTTTTGTAAAGTTCCTTCTAATATTGGTATCGCTTTATTTATTTTACTGAACTTTCTATTCAAATTATCTAGTCATCTCCGTATTGATTGTTTTATATTAATTACCTCTGATAGTTTATCAGACCACCAAGGGACTTTGTGTTTTGTTTGATGGGGCTTTGACTTTGGTATTGCTCGATCAGCAGCCTTTTTAATGAAATCAACAAGAATTTTGTTGGTTTCATTATGGTCTTTTAAATATTCAAATGGTTGGATATTTTTTGTGTGCATTTCATATTTCTCCCAATTTGCTTTATTAATGTTATAATGAGAAACATGTTTTGCAGGGTTATTGTGTAATAAGGATATTAATATTGGGAAATGATCACTTTTGTGCAAGTCTTCAACTATATTCCAATCTATTCTGCCAACTATATTTGTTGTACAAAGAGTTAGGTCTACTATGGAAAATGTTCCATATGTTTTCGAAAAATAAGTACTAATTTCGTCATCATTTAAACAGCACATGTCGTTTGACTCCATACTCCCAGCTCCATTTGAGATTGTACAGTTACAGTCCCATATTGGGTTGTGAGCATTAAAATCCCCTGCTATCAGCGTATAGATTCTCTGGCATTGCCAAACAAATCCTTAAGTTTTTAAATGTCGTAATTTTTGTTAGGTTGGTTGTGTATGTTATAAATCACATAATTATAGTTTTTTTTATTCGTATTTTAAAGCTTGATATTTGCAAGTCAGCAAAGTTTACAAGTACTCTGTCATAACATACTTTTATATGTACACATATAGCAGTACCTAAATTTCCTTCTTCTCTAGATGTAGATACTAAGGTATATTTACCGATTGTTGATATTGTTTTATTGACATGTTGTAAACATAATATCATTGGGTCGTATTTTTTCAGTAAGCGTTTTAATTTTCCCAAATGTAATCTGGTCTGGAGGCCATCTATGTTCCATTGTATTACATAATTATTGAAAATATTATGTTAGGAGTGTTCAAGCATTACTTTCTTGTTGTGGTTTATCTATTTGCATTTTTTCTAAAATTTTATTTACGACATTTATTTGTTTTTCCTTATAAAACATTAGGTGTCCAATGCACATACAGCCTTTTTTGTGAGTCTCTAGACTAGTGGTTTCTTTACTTCTATATTTTATAAAATTTCGTATAGTGTTTTTTAAACTGTCTTTTGTTATGTTTTTGCTTTTGTTGCATAATTCGATGAAAAATTCATTACATCCACATGTTTTTATGTGTCCTCCTTTTTTCATTTATTTTTAGTGCGCCAATTACTGGTGACGGGGTAATTTCTTCTCTCTTCACATAATCGTTTTTGTCTATCGTGCTCTTTATTGTTCTG
>NC_061107.1:64178115-64228115 GCF_015104395.2 Macrobrachium nipponense
AAAAGTGAATAAAATAAAATTTTCAATCTTGGCAAAATCGAAAATATCTAGTCCTCCAGCAATGAAAATCAGCTTCATAACAACGAGTCTAACTGATTGGCCGATTGCAAGAAGTTTTCATCTGCCAAGAAAAAGCACATATGAAGAAATTGTAGTTTCAAGTGCACACCTATAAAAAACTAAATCAATACGAAAATTTACATTTATTTTTCTATAGGAGCAGCTTTTGAAATGCATCTAATAAATGCCACTAGTATAAAAGAGAACATCATCTTGCCATAACCACCTGGGACTGAGGCATTCAACTAGCGAATGCCCCACAGTCTAGGGGACAGAGGAGTCATAAGATGGCAGCCAACCAATACTTTTGCGTTAAGAGAGTATACTTATACGCAATCTACATAATACTGTCTCGCATCTTCTGGGTGTACTTCCATACTTATAAGGAGATATAAAATTCATTGCTTCCATGTTAAGGCCGCCACTAACCCTCAGTCTGTGCGAGCAAAACTTAACTCACTAACGTTCAGTTATACCTCTGCATTTATGGCTGTGCAGGCAAAACTGAACGTAAGTGGGTCCAGTTTTGCCTGCACAGGCCGATTGTGCAGACATAACTGCGCAGGTATAACTGAGAGTTAGTGGCGGCCTTTAATAGGGACTACAGCATCCCAACCCTGTCGATATTCATTGCAAATCGACTTTAAGTTGTCAAGGTAAAAATCTTTCCACATAGAAGGTTACTTCCTCGAAAGTAAGTCAGCTACTGATTGCTTAGTTAACTCGTCTGTTTCTTCATTTTAAAGCCTATTCCATGTGCTGGAACCCAGCTATATAATTCTAACCGTCAACATTTTGTTATGTAAATTCACTCTAAAACCATGGCAATGACAACTTGGAAACTCAAAACATGGTGAAAATACATTATTTGCAGTAGTTGTTTTCGCAATTGCTGCAAACTTCCATACAATTCTGCACAAAAAAAAGAGGTTTAGCAAGGAATTGTACCTTTGCAGTGAATCTCTTTACTTTAAACTCCAAATCCACTGTCATTACTGATTTAGAGCTGTCTGTAAAGAAGAAATCTGTATCTCTGCTCTTTACGATGTTTCATAAAAATTAAAAAGACATCTTCAACTAAATTCCTTAACTATCTGGAGTAGCATTTCGAATTCTACAGATAGCAAGCAAGCGACTGGGGTTCTGGGGGTCAGCATACTCTTCTCCCTTCCGCATTATTTTTTTCTTTCTTCTTTCTTTGCCTTCAGCGTTCAAATGACTTGGGGTTTTTCTTTCTGACCTTCAAATGGTGACCAGCTGATTGAATAACCTTGACCATGCCTCTAGGTTTGACTTATTTTGGAAGTTCCACTTGGGGTATTTATGGGGGAAATATTTATTTCAGGTGTTTCTTGTTTGTTTGGTTTACCTTAGAAAAATGGGAAACAGATATCTTATTCTCCTATTTCTCTATATTTGCTTTTGTAAACTTCGGGAATATTTTAAGTATTTTGATATCATATAGAATTGAGATCCGGTCAAGTCCTGAATACCTGGGGTTTCTTCATTATAGACAAAATGGAGGAAGGGGGCGACAATAAGACACTGCAATAAAGTTACAACAATTGCATCAGGGGTTCATCCATTTCGATGCATCGTGGACGGCATTCTTTCTCAACCAGTACAAATTTCCAATGAGGGCGCAAATAATTTTCTAAATTCCACAGGAATTAAAAAGGACACAGAGCACATTCAGGGAAACAAAATCCTTATTGGATTTTAATACAGGGGACTTGGCTCATCACTGCCATAGCTTTTAGTATACCAAATGCCGAACTTGGACGGAGCTCAAAGTGTTTCTCAGGACAGCCCATGGTACTGGGGAGTGCAGAGATACGGTCCACGACTTGAGGGGGTTTTCATAATATCAGAAAAGGCCAGAAGTCGATGACTGAGTTTAGTTCTCTACTTTTCGATGCAGCTGGAGAATTAGTAGAGGAATTGAAAAATCCCCAATAACTAAATAATCACAGTATCTTTCTTCATAATTTCCAGTTGTTGCATTTTTCCTGGCTCCTAAATGACGTCCCTGACGTCAGAGATAGCTTTGATAAGAAGATTGAAACTCCATCAGATGAGGCATTGATTTATTCTCAGGTCTGCAAACACATGACATTGTCCCACAGTTGATAGCACATTTTTCAATGGGACCATCCCAATGAACCCAACACAGGGGGATTCAAGTTTTCCTTCCCCTCGATTGTGTGCCAAAGTGGATAATAATAGGGGATCTACGGGTCCAATGCAACAGCTGATTATTTTAATTACAATAGGCAGGAGTATACCAAAAAGTATTGCCAAAAGAGATGTTGTGGGGTGCGTAAAAGCTCAGATCAATATTCGCGGTCCTGTCTGAATAATGCAAGAACTACACCCCAGAATTTTGGTAATCCAAAACTCCCCAAGGCAGTTACTCAAAGGGACTTACAGATTGGCAAAATTTTTGGAAGATCAAAAGGGAAAAGGGTGAACTGCACATGCCACAACGGGCTCGTGGGGGACACCCTAGATCCAAAGCCGATAGTAAGAGGCACAGCAAGTAGATTTGGAATCTCAATTTTTATAGATATGGGGCTTCAGGTAATTTAATGGACTACCACCTATATCAGCCCATGTTTCCCCAGTGTCCTTTGATACCTTCAGTAGAGAGAGTGTGTGATGTCAAAGCGCATTCGTTAAATATTGTGGGTTCCATAAAGGTTTGTTACTCCCTGGGTGATAGGGTTATAGTGGAACCCTTTTTAGTCATGAAAGTGGTTGCCCTGGACAACAGACTTTTGTTAGGCCATCCATCCTGCATGTGGAAGAAACAGGATATCAGTCCATACAGGTGTTGGGGGTATAACAGTTGGGGTACCCGGGGTTTTTATTCCATATGTGGGTATGCATGAAATTAGGGTTAGTAATAATATAGGAGATACTGATGTTAACTTTGGTTATGCTGATACTATATGGGGGTTATTGATGACCATATGGAGGATATTTATACAAATATGGGGGATATTCATGAGGATGGGGAACTTGAGGTGAATAACCAGTTACAAAGTGATTTTGGGTATAATGGCCAGGAGAACAATATACATAAAGGGTTCTGCTAGCAGATGTTACTTTAAATCCAAGTAAGATAACTCTGGTGGAAGTTTGGGTGAAAGAGGCAAAAATGCCCAAACAGATGTGTGTAATTGAAGGTAGCAAAAAGCCAAAAGGTGTTGTTGGTACAGTATCTGTAAACAGGGTATCAAATACAGGTGTCATGTGGGTGAAATTACTGAACTGTAATGACACACTTAGGAAGTATCAGAAGCATATTTATGTTGTAAACCTCCAAGATTGGAATGATGATAGTGGTTCAGTGGCTATTGCAGCGGGGGAAAATGAGTTTTCTGAGGCAGAAATGCAAATGAGGAGAAAAGTTTTTAGGAATAATTTATCTAATGCAGACTTCAAGGAGATTATAGGATACTTAAGCGAGGTTCTGGCTGAGGTTGGTGACATAATTGCTTTGAAAGGGGATATATAAGGGCTAACTAAGGTGTTAGAGCACAAGGTGAATCTTGAGGACAGAACCAAACTTAATTTTGTTCCTTCATATAGGATTCCTTTTGAGATTAGAGAACATGTAGGGCAAGAGGTCAACAAATGGGAAAAGAAAGGCATTATTTGATCCAGTTCTTCCCCATTCAATTTCCCACTGTTAGTGGTGCCTAAGAAAGCTGGCTCAGTCCTAGTCTGTGGATTTCTGTAATTTAAATGAGAAGACCATCCCTGATAGTTAGATTGGCCAAAGAGTAAGCCATGAGAGTATTACCAGAATACAATCATCCCCGCCCTAATCATGTTATGGGAAAACTAGATAGAATGCCGAGAGTCCTATTATTAGAACAGACTCCCCTGGAATCTGCATTCCAGCCCTGCAGAATAGTTCTGCCTGTTATCTCTGAGGTACAAACATTATCAGGCAGTTGATGGTCATACCACAGTTCCCACTATTTAGCTTTGGATATAAACGCAGTCCCAGCTAAGATATTGTTTTTCAAATTATCAGGTCCAATAAAGAATTTTAGCAAAAACGGAAAATTCCACAAAAATTAATCCAGATCAATATTTAATGAAATATGGGACTCTTGGGTTTGAACCCAGGAGCAAATTCCTGGGGTTCAAGAGCCCCATCACAACGTCTAGGTGGTTCCAAGTTGAGGAGACCCATGAGCAGAACCTTTGTGTAAGATTCCCAAGACTGGGGCATTGAAGCAGCAAAGGTCTTACAGTCAAGGGCACAATATAGTCATTGCAGAATGGAAAATCTTCTCTGAGCATCAAGAACTAATAAGCGAGTTTTGCATGTCCAGTCATAAGCCTGCACAACGTCAATTCTTGCCTCCTTGTCATATAAGGATATGTCCAAGGACACACTGATTATGTAATTCTGAGGATTTTATGATTTGTTGCAAGATTTGCCTATAGTGACTGCCAAAGCATTTTATTTTTCTGGCCTAATAGAGGATATAATATATCCTGATATGGTAGTAGGCATTTCTGGGTTCTGGGAAGGTGACTGATGACTTTGGAAGTTGATCTGCTTGCTAGTTCCCAACCACCACAACATGAGATAGCGCCCACAGCAAAGATCCACTTCTTCTCTTCATTAAAAGCAGCCATTCTAGTATGTCTAAAACCAGTGGGGTTAAAATGTTAAAAGATTCCAATGACTAAAGACCATTTCTTGAGTCACAATGTAAGGTAAAACTACTTCCACTGAGTTAAAATCTCATTTAAGGCCTTTAAAACTGCATGCAATTCTACTGTAAAAATAGATGCAACTGAGGATAATCTCCCACTTCTTCCTACATCAAATTCTGACTTTCAGCCTTGAAAACTGCAATGGAGTTATCATAATATGAGAAACCATCTAAAAACATTGATATCTGCATTATTAGACATTTCAGCCTTTGTACAGTAAAATATAAACGAAATTTCACATCTGGAAGACTCCTTGAGGAGCTAACTGAATACCTTGCTAGTGAAATCTCCATCCTTAGCATATATAATTGCCTGATATTACTCTAAAAGCAAATAGCTAAGGTTGCTTGGGGTGATTTTCATAAAACTGCCAATGCCTTTCATTTGTAATACCATGCTGGTCAAAGACTTAAGGATCCTCTAAAATCTGTACCAACTCCAAACCCGCTTGCACTGGTAATGTAAAGTCAGAGGCATCTCACCAGCATCTACCAGCATGCTCTCAGTGGGAGATGATGTAAATGCTTCTGTACACAATCTTATTGCTCCATGATGAAATAATAATAATAATAATAATAATAATAATAATAATAATAATAATAATAATAATAATAATAATAATAATAATAATAATAATAATAATAATAACACCCCCCAAACAGAGCAGAGGCTAGCAGACCAAGTAAGAAACATAAAGAAAAAGAACTGGTTCTCCTCAACAGAAAGGGAAGAACTGGAAAGGGAAATGTCACACGACAATGAATTACACGAAGACGAACCGAGAGATGATGCCACAGAAGACGACAGGGATGATGAGGTATAAAAAAACGACACACGAAGAAACACCGACGAAGTAACAGAAAGACAGAGAGGACGGAATGGGTAGAAAAGATTAGACAATGGATACAGAGAGAACAAAGATCCCCTCCATGAAAGCCTACAACACCGAGAAATTAAGGCAGAAAACAAGTGAGGTCATTGAAATAATGGGCATAATACAAACCACCAGTATCACAGAAACAAATATCTTGGCATATGCAGGAGCAAGATTAGTAGCAGAACTGATGGGGATTCGAACACCAACACCACCAGCACAACCAACCCAACAGAAACCAAAACAGCAACCTCCTTGGAAAAGGCGCCTGGAAAACCAAATCATGGTGATGAGATCTGACTTGAGTAAACTGAAAGAGATGGCAGAAAAAAAAGGCTAAGAAGCAAGAAAACAAGGGAGGAACTCAACGAGAAATACAAAGTACAAGAGAGGGGACCAAACAACACAATAGAAGATGTAAAACAGAGGCTTAAGGCCAAAGCACATAAGATCCAACGGTACATGAACAGGAATAAGGGATACCAACAGAACAAACTATTCGGAACCAACCAGAAAAGACTATACAGCCAACTAAGAGGGGAAGGCAACCACCAAGAAATTCCTGAAGCCAAACCAAGTAAGAGACTCTGGGAAAACATCTGGAGCAATCGGGTATCACACAACAAACATGCAACATGGCTCCAGGAAGTCAAGGCTGAGGAAACAGGGAGAATAAAACAAAGATTCACAGAGATCACGAGAGACACAGTCAGACACCAGCTAAAGAAAATGCCAAACTGGAAAGCCCGATGAAGTCCATGGATACTGGCTGAAAAACTTCAAGGCCCTACACCCACGAATAGCAGAACAACTCCAGCATTGTATCTCAAATTACCATGCACCCAAATGGATGACCACAGGAAGAACATCCTTAATACAAAAAGACAAGAGTAAGGGAAATATAGCCAGTAACTACAGGCCTATCACCTGCCTACCAATAATGTGGAAGTTACTAACAGGTATCAGTGAAAGGCTA
Organism: Macrobrachium nipponense; assembly: GCF_015104395.2. NCBI lineage: Eukaryota > Metazoa > Arthropoda > Malacostraca > Decapoda > Palaemonidae > Macrobrachium > Macrobrachium nipponense. The sequence continues at coordinate 64,184,766 of NC_061107.1, forward strand.
TACAACTACCTAGAGGAGCAAACACCATCCCCCACCAACAGAAAGGCTGCAGAAGGAAGTGTAAGGGCACAAAAGACCAGCTCCTGATAGACAAAATGGTAATGAAGAACAGTAAGAGAAGGAAACCCAACCTAAGCATGGCATGGATACACTATAAGAAAGCCTTCAACATGATACCACACACATGGCTGATAGAATGTCTGAAAATATATGGGGCAGAGGAAAACACATTCAGCTTCCTCAAAAATACAATGCGCAACTGGAATACAATACTTACAAGCTCTGGAATAAGACTAGCAAAGGTTAATATCAGGAGAGGAATCTTCCAGGGCGACTCACTGTCCTCACTACTCTTTGTAGTAGCCATGATTCCCATGACAAAAGTACTACAGAAGATGGATGCCAGGTACCAACTCAAGAAAAGAGGCAACAGAACCAACCATCTGATGTTCATGGACGACATCAAGCTGCATGGTAAGAGCATCAAGGAAATAGATACCCTAATCCAGACTGTAAGGATTTCTATTCCAAACTCCATCAGGATGGAGTTTGGAATAGAAAAATGCGCCTTAGTCAACATACAAAAAGGCAAAGTAACGAGAACTGAAGGGATAAAGCTACCAGATGGGAGCAACATCAAACACATAGATGAGACTGGATACAAATACCTGGGAATAATGGAAGGAGGGGATATAAAACACCAAAAGATGAAGGACACGATCAGGAAAGAATATATGCAGAGACTCAAGGCAATACTCAAGTCAAAACTCAACGCCGGAAATATGATAAAAGCCATAAACACATGGGCAGTGCCAGTGAAAACCAGGAAACATATGACAATACACAAAGCACTACACCCAAGAGCAAATACGGACAGACTATACATAACACGAAAGGAAGGAGGGAGAGGACTACTAAGTATAGAGGACTGCGTCAACATCGAAAACAGAGCACTGGGGCAATATCTGAAAACCAGTGAAGACGAGTGGCTAAAGAGTGCATGGGAAGAAGGACTAATAAAAGTAGATGAAGGCCCAGAAATATACAGAGACAGGAGAATGACAAACAGAACAGAGGACTGGCACAACAAACCAATGCACGGACAATACATGAGACAGACTAAAGAACTAGCCAGCGATGACACATGGCAATGGCTACAGAGGGGAGAGCTAAAGAAGGAAACTGAAGGAATGATAACAGCAGCACAAGATCAGGCCCTAAGAACCACATATGTTTGAAGAACGATAGATGGAAATGACATCTCTCCCATATGTAGGAAGTGCAATACAAAAAATGAAACCATAAACCAAATAGCAAGCGAATGCCTGGCACTTGCACAGAACCAGTACAAAAAGAGGCATGATTCAGTGGCAAAAGCCCTCCACTGGAGCCTGTGCAAGAAACATCAGCTACCTTGCAGTAATAAGTGGTACGAGCACCAACCTGAGGGAGTGATAGAAAACGATCACGCAAAGATCCTCTGGGACTATGGTATCAGAACAGATAGGGTGATACGTGCAAATAGACCAGATGTGACGTTGATTGACAAAGTCAAGAAGAAATTATCACTCATTGATGTCGCAATACCATGGGACACCAGAGTTGAAGAGAAAGAGAGGGAAAAAATGGATAAGTATAAAGATCTGAAAATAGAAATAAGAAGGATATGGGATATACCAGTGGAAATTGTACCCATAATCATAGGAGCACTAGGCACGATCCCAAGATCCCTGAAAAGGAATCTAGAAAAACTAGAGGCTGAAGTAGTAGCTCCAGGACTCATGCAGAAGAGTGTGATCCTAGAAACGGCGCACATAGTAAGAAAAGTGATGGACTCCTAAGGAGGCAGGATGCAACCCGGAACCCCACACTATAAATACCACCCAGTTGAATTGGAGGACTGTGATAGAGCAAAAAAAAAAAAATAATAATAATAATAATAATATCCTTCATTTCAGCTCTGGGTCATATACATGGAATATCCCAAATACAGACAGTAACATATACAATCATGATACATGAGACAACATGATAAAAAAATGAATAATCAGCACTTATCCACAAAATAGCTGAGGTAGCATAAAAGATAGTAATCATAATACTAATAATAACAGTAATAATATTGGTGAGAAAAAAAGGCATTGAGAGTTATAACCGTTAGTGCACAGATTATTTAACTTAAATTTCAACTAGAGACCTTAAGTGGTTACAATAGTCAGGTCCAGAGAACTAAATACGAAAATTGAATGTAAAAAAACTTTAACTTGATAGTATTCACAGTAATAATGAAAAAGTAAAATATCAGCAATAAATATAATAATAATGACAGAATCTGCAGATGACATCTTGCCAATACAGAGATTAAGTCCTTTAGGGGACAAAGGCCTCATTTTCCCATCTTTCCCAAAATTTTGATCTTTTTCTTGCTTTGTATGAGCGAGTTGCAGCTGTTTTTCACTCGGGTTACCATACTGGACATTGTTCACCTTACAATGATTTTTAAATTGTCCAGGTGGTTTTCTATGAACATTTGTGTGACAGAGTGGTAGTGGGGAGTGTTTGTGAGGTGTCTCAAAACTTCATTGTGCGCAACAGTGATACATCTCATGGTCTCTCGGGTATAGTTCGTCCAGAGGGAACACCCATAGATACTGTAGCAGTACGAGCAGAAGAGCTGCAGTTTCATGTCTCGGTGACAGAAGGTAAACCTCTTTGCAATCATGTTGCCAGTTGCACATAGTTTATGATGCCTCTCTTCAATGTCTGCCATATCTTTAAGGTCATCAGTGATAGTGTGACCCAAATACAGAAATTCATGCACAAATTCCAGCCGATGGATTCCAAGGAAAATTTGTGATTCTGCAATATAGGCTTAAGCAATCTCAGGAGCAGCGACATGCAGTGGGTCTTGGTTTTGTTGTAAATTATATAAAATTCCTCTGCATATTGGTGGCAAGTGTCAATGAGTCATTGGAGACCTTGCACCGATGGGGAAATCAGAACCATATCATCGGCATAACAGAGGTTGTTTATAGTTGTTTCATTGACAGTGCATCCAATTGGGAGTGAGTTCAATTTGACATTCAAGGCATCTGTGTGCATATTAAACAAGTATGGAGAGAGAATGCCCCCTTGCCGAAGCCCGTTTAGGGAGCCGAAGTTGTACGATAATGCATTACCCCATTTGACACAGAATTGCTGTGTGGAGAACCAGCAATGTAAAATGCCACTTAGATATGGGGGTGTGCCTCTTTTTATGCAGCTTCAGGTAGTTTACTCTGTCAAAGGTTTTTCTCACATCCACAAAACAAAGGAAAACAGGAGAGGCGGATGATAGGTAGTAGTTCAGCAGTTCTTTCAGTATGTAGATCTAGGTGTTGGTTGAGTGGTTTGCTTTAAACCCAAACTGGTTGTCAGTGGTGTGTAGAAAAGGGAGAAGTCTCACTAGCAGAAACAACTCAAGTATCTTCGATGCGATCGTTATGATTGCAATCAGCCAGTAGTTACCAGGGTCGGCTGCATCCTTTAGCTTGTTTTTGATTAATGGTATCAAGTGAACAAAGAGTAGGGAGTCTGGAAGAAACTGGTGAATTATGCACGCATTAAATAGGGCAGCTAGCAAAATGTAAAGTATTGATGGCAGAATTTGAAAGCCTCTGCGGGAAGACCATCACAGCCAGGCGATTTATTATTAGGTAGGCTGCTTATGGCATCGTTGATGTTACCTGGCGTAATACGATCTGCAAAAGGAAATTAAATGTTGTTAGTAAGGAGGTTATCTACATCCCTTCGGGATCTTGATCATTTATGCAATCCAGGATATTGTTGAAATGATCACCCCACATACTTGCGATAGCCATGTCTCCGAATGCTTCCCCTACTCTCTGTGATAACTTTTTAGTTTTGGGATTTAAGGACTGGATATCTTTCCAAAGACGAGGATAATCACCAGATTCAATTTTTCATTTAATTTGCAGTGCTTAAGAGCAAGTTTGAACTGCTCTCTCGCCTGTCTCATCAGTAAAGCAGTGTCCTTCCCTTGGGCTACCATTTTGCTTCCACAGTAAAAGCATTTCTCATGAGTATGTACACAGATCTTTAACCAAGTCATTCCATCCAGGTATATTACGAGAATTGCCTTGGCGAAATCTATAGGCAGCTCTGCCCGAAGCAAGCATAGCGGAGATTATGTTCGAATAGAATTCATTCAGATTTCTCCTGTGGTGATCATTTCTACAATTTGTGTTAGTACAAAATAAGGCATCTGCCGGTTGAACTATTGACCGCGACCCGGTTTCCATGGTTGCCCTAAAGTATCTGGTTTTCTGTTGGTTTTTAAAATCCCAGTTTACCGCTGGTGGGCGGTCAGTTAGGGGGTTCACGGTAAGGAGGGATGAGGTGCTGAATGACATATGTAATGGGATGTGATCATAGCCCGTTGCAATATCATAGCAAATATTGCAGGTCATAACAGAATCATGAAGTTGTGGATATGTGATGCAGTGGTCCAGCCAGGAGGTTGTAATTGCGTCCGCTCTATTATGTACATATGAATAGGAGGAGGGAGGGAGGAGCATTACATCACTAATTTGGAGAGCATGACTTTGACAGAAGTGAGTAGGTTCATTATAAAATTGTTTTGTGGGGTGAGAATTAAGGTCCCTGATTATACAAATATGACCAGCAGGAGAATCGTGAATAATACTGAGTAACTCCCCTAGGATCATGCATTAATGATAAAAATTATTGTTATTTTCCCATGGTATATAAACATTAATTATTAGGATTTTAGAGTTCCCTACTGTCACTTGAAGCCCCAACAATCTGTCAATCCTGTAGGTCATCACCTTTATCATATTGTCTAACGATTTGTGCCACAGGAAAGAAAGGCCCCCTTTCAGGCGACCGGCTATGATTTGATCAGTAACTTGCATCGATGAAGTCAAGAAGGTTCTGAAGTCTTCATGTATTGAATCGCAGATGACAAGGTCATATGGCCAGAGGAGCGTTTCTTGCAATGCAGTGATGCCTTTGAAGTTTTTGCAGAACATGTTTAGGAGAGGAATGTTCCGCTTGAGGCCAGAAATACTCCAAGAGATTATGTTTAAAGTATCCATGGCTACTCACGAAGATGGAGAATAATGCGCTGATCATTTGGGTGGATGGGGGATTAGCCAGAGGTAGTGGGTAGTCACTCGCTGTGGATGGTTGGCTGGCACTTGTGGTGGAAATAACTCTGGTTGGGGTGTCAGTAAGTTTCCCTGGGGGTGGTTGGTCCAGGATTAGGTTATAGCTTGAAACTACTATATTAGGACTAAAATTCTCACCTTTAAGAATGTCGAGGTTTTGAAATAGGCAGGTAATCCTGTAAGCCACTTTATGTTTACTTTTGCATGGGAGTTGGTGAAAGATGAGTGAATTGGAGCCAGTGAGAAACTTGACTCTCTCCACTGTGGCATCTATCGTCACGGATGAGTGCAGATTGAGAATTACTGCATGACATCTCTTTTCAGGTTTCGGGCGAGGTGAAACACAAATTTTTGGCTCCAGTCCAGCGGCCAAACGAGAGGTTCTTCTCTGCCTTCTGCTTGTTTGTATCTGCCAGCCACCAGACCCCTCATGATCACTCATCTGCATCCACGATGGGGGGCTGGGGGGAGAGATAGGGTGGGGAGAATCACGAGGGCTGATAATCACCACCGAATTCCACCGAAGGCACTGGGGAGGGAGAAGAAGTTGGGAGACCAACAGTCCCCTAAGAAGTCTATAGGTGATGGTGGTACTGCCATGTTGCTGGGAGGCGAGGAAAAACTGGATGCCGCATTCAAAGGAGTCTGGTGGCTATCTGTGCGATTGTCTTTTGATTCCTGCACTCCTTTGATCACATTTTAAGACTATTAAGCTTTGATGAAGTGTACACTTCACACCCATAAGTTAATTTGTTAAAGACCAAGGCTATGTATAGTCTCAACTTGTGAGTTCGGACGTCACCCCACGAAATGTGGAACAGAACCTTCAGCGCATTCACTGCTTTCAAGCATTTCAGATGTGGAATCCAAGTCAGCTTACTATAAAAAACAAAGCAAGAACTCTTCTTTCACCAACACAGGATTATCTGACCATGTATGAACAGATCTTGATTAGGATGGAATCCTCTTCTATGGCAGTGTATGGCTAATGTTTTACCAGCAGAAAACCTAAAACAATCCTTTTAAGACTACTTCACCATATTATCAATGTACAGCTGGAGGTTAAGCTTAAAACACTTCCTTGTGTCACTCCTTTTTTTGGTTGAATACCTGACACTGTTGCTCAAACTTGAATCTCACATTACCTATTTTTTTTTAAATGCCTTGATAAAGAGAGGCAAACTGCTTCAGATTACATACATAAAGAACTCTCTGAATGTCATATCTCCATGCTGTATAATAAGCCTTCTCAAGACCAAAGAATACAGGGCCGTGAAGCTGCTTGTCAGCAAAAGCTTCACATATTGAAGATTCCATCCCAAACAATACATCAGTTGAGAAGTTCATACTTTGAAAACCCCACAGCACAGGCAACAGATATTTACCAAGCTACAAATACCCTATCAGACGTGTGTTCACCATTTTTTCCATGATCCTACACAGAAATGCCAATGCAATGGGATGATAATTTTCTGCCTTGAATGGGTCTTTACCTAATTTCACAAATGGCAATAATTTTAGCATCTACAATAATTTAGGGAAGATATGTTCTCAGAAAATTCTGTAAATTAGGCTTAATTTGAAAAGTCTGGTATTTTGGGAGGTATGCTTAATCACTCAATATGTTATACGTATTATCCAGTCGACTAGCCGATTCACTAAATCTAATTAAGGCTAATTTAAATTCTCTCATAGTAAAAGGTACATTGTAATGTTCATTCATTTGTCTTTGAGCTCAATACAGTCCGTCATCATTTTTCCTTGCACCATTAGCAGAATGTTTAGCAAATTCATTAGCCACTGACAGGGGATCTGGTACTTCACAACCACTGATCTTTATAACTGGAGGTTGACAAGGAGTATATTAGCCTGAGTTTTTTCAAACTTTCTTCCAAACTAAAGTCAGGGGTGTTTTTGAATTTAGCGAATATATGAAAATTGTCCAAGATTCCTTTTGTGCCTTTTTACCTTCCATGCGGAAATGGGATCTCGCTTTTCAAAATTCAATGTGGTAATATTTATATTTTCATCTGCAGTATTTGGTGAAAGATGATCTTAGTTCTGTGAGTTTCTTGGCATTTACTAGTACACCATGGAAGTGGTCACTGGATGAATATGCCCAAAGTCCTAGGTATAGATTGAAGACCAGCCAAAAATATAATTGTATTAAAAAAGTCAAGAGCATCATCTACACAGGGAAAGGCATCAGCCAAGTCATCTATTGAGCTGCATTCCTGGAAAGTTGCCCAAGTAGCTTTACCAATGCTCCATTAAGGTATCCTTGAAGATGGAGCATTCGAAGCTACATTCACCACTATTGGAAAATGGTCGCTGGTTAATCTGTTATTTTTCACTTTCCAAGTTAAATCAATAAGGTAGTCATCACTTCAAATAGCTCAATCAATTGCTGATAATGTACCTGTTTAAACTGGAAGATGTGTAGAATCCCCCTGTGTGAAGGATTCCCACACTTTCACTTTGCGACGATGTCACCAAAAAGAGGGTTTCTACTATTCATATCTCCCAGAATAACAAAGGGACATGGTAGCAGTTGAAAATGGGATTTAAATTCACCAATGGGGGAAGACCATTAGTGTGCATTTCAGGGCAGTCTCATTGATTTTCATCAATAAAATCCTATCAAAGCATTGGATATGGATCGTAATTTGGAAATAGCTATTTGAAGCCACAGCTTAATTGATAAGAATAAGCAGTGATGTCTAATGTTGAAGATTAAGGTAAGCACTTATCAGAGTAAATCAAAGAAATTTAAAGGGAAACTTAGTGAGATCTAGCAGGCCCGCAGATAGAGCTAGTAAAACGTCATTACTGAGGGCACTCTCACTCATTGATATTGTAGTATGCTTTATGAATGAAGTCTCATATGTTGGTAGTAATAGTAGTGTATGGAATTCTTATATTGTTTTACACACTCAAACACCTAAGTAGAGTACAGTCAGGGAATGGGCATCAAATGAGAATATTATTTGTGCAATACAGTTCCATGGCGAAATTTAGGTTTCCTTTAACTTGAAAATGCACCAAGTCTTATACACTCTGTGAAAACCATTGTTACCCTGGAGTTTCAAGGATAGGTAAAGTATCGTTCAGATACCACCGAAGTTTGCTACACGCTCATGGGCCTGTGTGGATAAATACCAGAAATTAGCAAATAAATAAAAGAGCATTATACAACACACGTTGTTTTGTCTATGCACACGGCCTTGTGAAGTGTTGGTAATGATATTACCAATCGAAATTATAATAATCAAATAATATTCATCACAGTTATTATCATTATTCTTGTTATTAATATTATAATCATCATTATTGGTATTATTCATACTTTGACATAAGGGATGACGATGATAGGATATTCATGTCATACACATACATATATATAGATAGATATGGAACTTACATAAATGCACATACATGTAATATATAAATGAAATTGTAGACATATAATGTATATATATGTGAGTATAAATACATATGTATGTAAATATATATATATATATATTATATATATATATATATATATATTAGATACCATATATATCTATATATATATTATTACGTGTGGGGCTTGGCCTGACACCCCAAATGTAAGGGTAAAATTTAAGAAGGAAAATATGAGGGCTTAGGATTCATTGATTGATTGATTGTGGGTTTTCTGGTGTCACAACTACCAGGGTCACCGACGCCGAATACTAAGTGTGATCTTTTAACTTTATTTAAAATCTTGTTTAATAATATAAATTTTATTTTTTTTAAAGAGACACATATAAATTTGATTTTAAAAAATAAAATAAATTTCTGATAAAAATAAGAATAAAATTCTGATCAAATAAAATTCTAATAAAAAGAATTGTTAATTAATCTGAATAAATAACAATAAAACATAAAAAAGGGGAAAAAAGTATATACTAAGACAGCACAGCTGTCAGATATATTTGAGAAGACCAGCTTCTTTGATAAAAGAGATAACGTTATTAACACACATGCTTTCTCCCAACAGTTTTGGCATGCTATAATTACCACCTGCTTCACTACTATAAGCTAAAAAACGATTCCTAAGTTCCACTAGACTGGGACACTCAACCAGCAAATGCCTAACAGTCAGTGGAAGTAAGCAATCGTCACAGAAGGGCTCATTCTCCCCATCCATCAGATAGCCGCGAGTTAAACGCGTATGGCCAATACATAATCTACACAATACAACCTCCCACTTCCTTGGTATTAGGTCATATTTCCAAGGGTGTGTCTGTCTAGTAATTTCTTTCATTTTATTGGGGCCTACTCTGTCCCACTGAAGTGCCCATAAATGCTGGACAGATTTCCATATATCAAAGAATGTATCACGATATGGAACAGGGCATTTTCTCGGTACCAAGGTTTACGCTGCTGATTTGGCTAGCTTGTCTGCCTCTTCGTTTCCCGATATGTTAACATGGGCAGGAACCCAACAAAATGAAACTATGCTGCCTCTATTTTGGTGCAAGAAGATCCACTGCAAGATCTTTAACACCAAGGGATGATCAGTATTAAAGACTTCCAGGGACTGTAAGGCACTTTTGGAGTCACAAAATATTGTGTAGCTACACACTGGGAGTGTTACAATATGTTCCAGTGCTACTAGGATGCCATACAATTCAGCTGTAAAGTTTGAGGCAATAGAAGGAGGTGCACCTCTTCGGTTAAAAGATTCGCTAAAAACCCCATATCCAACGCTGGCATTGGACTTGGAGCCATCAGTAAATATAAAACATGTATCTATATGCTCTGATACATGCTCTAAAAATATTGCCCTTACTTCCTCATCAGCTTTATCCCCCTTTGCTCCATTGAAGTACCTGCAGAATTTCATATCAGGTAACCTCCAGACAGGAGTAGTGGGATACACAAAGGGAATAATGGGAAATTTTTTAATATTTGTATTCTCTAAAATTTGTTTAATTCTATAGCTAAAAGGAGTGGGATACCTTGGATGACTTTCATAAAAACCGTAAAAAATATTTCTATTTGCCACAGCAAATGCCAGAGATTTGGAGTGTCTTTGCACTCTAAACCAGTACCGAAGCAATAATGAATGGCAATAGAGTTCAAGGGGCATCTCACCTGCATCAACAGCAAACTAGATATTGGTGACGAACGGAAAGCTCCTGTGGCTATACGAAGAGCTGAATGATGTACTGAATCTAAAATTTTTAAGTTAGATGAGGAAGCTGAAGAATATATTTCACAGCCGTACGACAGCTTTGACAAGATTAAAGATTTATGAAGCTTTAGTAAAAGATTTCTATCACCTCCCCAACTGGTGTGAGAAAGCACCTTCAAGATGTGTAGAGCTTCTAGGCTCTTTGCTTTTATATGTTTGATATGGGGGACCCATGTCAATCTACTGTCAAAAACTAGGCCTAAGAAGTGTGCCTGTTCTACACAATGGATTCTACGGCCATACAAATAGAGGTCCGGATCAGGATGCACTCCCCTGATCCGACAGAAGTGGACAGCAGTGGTCTTGCTTACAGAGATTTTAAAACCCTGTTTCTCAGCCCAACTTACTATTTTATTTACTGTTAATTGTAACTTTCTTTCGGCTACAGTCAGCCAGGTGGCAGCAAACGATATTGACAAGTCATCCACAAACAGTGTCTTAAAGACTTCTCTTGGAATAACAGTTGCAACACTGTTTATGGCCAGAGCAAAAAGTGTTACACTGAGGACACTGCCCTGGAGAACACCTTCTTGGCACATTTTCTCTGATAAAGTACTGCCAACTTCAACTTTAAAATACCTACGATGTAAAAAGGATTTCACAAATAAAGGTAATTTGCCTCGTAGACCAACATTATGCATTGTCTTCAGAATCCCATGTCTCCAAGCAGTGTCATATGCCTTTTCTATATCAAAAAACACTGTCACATATTGTTGTTTGGAGGCAAAGGCTTCACAGACAGAGGCTTCAAGTTGCAGTAAGATGTCCAGGGTGGAGTGCATTTTTCGAAAACCACACTGAGAAGGTGTTAGAATATTATTGTGCTCTAGATACCACATCAGTCTTACATTTACCATTTTTCCATCAATTTACACAAACAGCAAGTTAAAGCAATGGGGCGGTAACTTGCTGCACAGAGAGGATCTTTTCCAGGCTTAAGGAATGGTAACATAGTAGCTAATTCCCATATGGTAGGGTAGCTGCTTTCATCCCATATTCTATTGATGATACTGTTTATAAAAAGTTTTGTGTTCCTTGAAATGTGTTTAAACATTTCATAAGGAATCTCATCTGGACCAGGGGCAGTGTTCTTGCTCCTAGCTAAAGCAGAGTCAAATTCCCTTTCAGAAAAAGGCATATTATATGATTCAGCTTTCTTTGCTGAAAAGTCAAGTACCTCTTGTTCTCCCATCATTCTGAAATTGTGTCCTGGGGAACTATCTGATTTCTCAGAGACTCGAGCGAAGTGTTCTGAAAACATATTACTGACTTCTGTGGCATCAGTGACATGGTTATCATTCACTTTGAGTACTGGAGGAGGATTGGGTGTAAATTTACCCTGAATTTTTCTTATTTTCTTCCAAATGCTACAAACTGGTGTTCTACTGTTAATAGTGGATACATATCCGGCCCATGCTTGTCTTCTGGCAGCTTTCATGGCTTTTCGAAATCGTGCCCTACACTGTTTGTAAATTATGACATTGTCCAAGGTGTGGTGCCTACGGTACCTGGTCAATGATGTCCTTGTAGCTCGGTGTAACAGCCTTAAGTCTTCTGACCACCACGGTACTGGCCGTCTCCTGAATAGTCCTTTAGTTCGAGGAACTGAGTGCAGTATCTAATGTTCCATTGAGTAGATCAATGGCATCATCTACACTTGGGAAATCTTTTGCATCCCCCTCCAACTCACTCAAATCTTTGAATTTTCTCCAATTTGCTTTCTCTAAACACCATCTCGGTGATCTCGGGATAGGTGGACCATCATTGATGTCTATCATAATTGGAGAATGGTCACTGGTATGCCAGTCATCAATGGTTCTCCAACTAAAATCAACACTGCAGTTGGAGCTACATATTGAAAGGTCGATGCAGGAGATGGTGCCTGTCTGAATGTGGCAATGGGTAGGTTCTCCAGTATTAAGAAGACCTATATCTTCATTTTCTATTAAAGATGCCATCATATTTCCTTTTTGGTTTGATGTTCCATCTCCACACAATGGATGTCTACTATTGAAGTCACCAAGTAGAAGAAATGGCTCTGGTAGTTGCTGCATCAAATATATCAAGTTCTCTTGGGAGACATGGGTATTAGGTGGAATGTAAAGGGAACATATATTATATTGCCTCCTTAAGTTAATTCGTACAGCCACAGCTTGAAGAAGAGTATTTAGTTTCACTTGGTAGTGTGGAACATCTCGGCGGATGTAGATGAGGGATCCACCATGATTTCCCACTTCTGGATCAAATTTAGTTCTATAGTGAACATATTCCCTAGGACAAGGGGTATATTCACCTAACATGGTCTCCTGCAAACATACCCCTACAGGAGAGTGCTCATAGATTAAAAGCTTCAGTTCCTCATACTTCGCTCGCAGTCCCTGACAGTTCCACTGAATAATGGAATTGAATTTATTCATGTTTAGGACCAACATTGTGGTTCCTTTTTACAAGACTGGGAGGGTTCTTTTTTCTACTAGGGGGAGGCATTTTGATGGAAAGTTTTGTTGGCTTCTTGGGAGGAGTTATCGCCTTTGTAGAGCCAACATCTTTTCCTTCAATGTCTTTGATACTGAAGGGTTTTTTAGTTTCTTCACTCTCCATCTCTATCGAGACGGAGAGAGCAGAGGTGTTCTCTAAAGAGACCACCTCAAGTGTCTTTGTATTGCTGGCAGTTGCCAGCTCTGCCTCTAATGAGGCAGAAGTACCAGCGAGGACTGGCACTGGGGGACCAGCATCTGCTGGTTTGTCCTCCAGAGAGGAATTGGCACCAACAGAAGCTGGCACCAGACCAGCAACCACTGGCCCTGCCTCCAAAGAGGCAGATGGTGGAGGGTGTATCTCAACTGGCACTTCAATCTTCTTCAATTCCTTACTAGGGTCTTTCTTGTTGGCTCTAGTGAACCTTGTCTTTACTTTCTCATCATCAGTTGACTCGAATGATTCAGTTAGCTGTCTTTTTAATGATTCTTTATTTGATTTTCCTTTTGTGCTCTTAACTTGGGTGTTTTTATTTGTCTCTTTCTTTGGGGTTCTTAACTTTCTACTACAGAAGCAAAACTTAGACCAGGTCTTACAGTCTTTGCTTTGGCTCTCTCTTGTGCTTCCTTAAATGTTGTTCTCTCTATTACTCTAATGGCTTGGATTTCCTTTTCGAGTAAATATATATCACACTGCTGAGACGACGATGTATGTCCCTCACCACAGTGAACACATTTAGGTTCCCTGTCGCACATACCATGCTCATCTTCTCCACAGTTGACACAGACTGCAGGATTTTCTTGCAATTTGGATATACACGATTGTAGGGTGTGTCGAAAATGCTGGCAATGGAAACACCTTCTGGGTCTTTGGATGTACTGTTTTATCTTAAACCTATACCAGGCTGCAGAAACATATTCTGGAAGTCTTAAAGTATTAAAAGTTAATATTAAGGTAGGCTGAGGTATTCTGTTATTATCAACCTTCTTTGTCAACCTGTCCACCTTTATTACACCCTAGTCTTTTAATTCTGTTAAAAGTCTCTCCTCAGAGAAAGCCCTCAACTGAGGGGCATAAATCAAGCCCTTGCTGGAGTTCAGGCTGGAGTGGGGAGTGCACTCAACCGTAACTCCTGCAAGGCCTGACAATCCCATCAACTTAATGGTCTCCTCTGGGGAGACACTTTCCACTAGAAGCATATTTCCATTTTGAGGTGTTATTTTTGGCTGTCTGCCACAACATTTCACTATTTCCCTGTTTACTTCAAAAATATCTATATTATCACCTTCAAGCTTTAAATTCAGGTATTTAATAAAAGAATTGGGTACAAAGACCCCAGGAGCTATTTCATACTTTTTATTTCTCTTCATGGCAAATGGTTCAAGTGTGACAATACTGGAGCCAGATGCTTTTTGTTGAGATTTCCTGGCCGTATATCTACTCGCATTTCTTTGGGTCGTCAACTGTGTTCATCTATCATTCGGCCCAGGGGTACTACATTGATCATGGGGACTGACCATGAAAAATTGAAGTTCCGGTTCCGTGGGCAAGTCCTTTGACGAAAGCATAGGGTCATCACCAGAGATAGGGGGGTTGCCATATAACGTAAAAACTGAATTCATCCAGATATTCCCCATACCCACCATGGTGTTACACTTAGAGGACGGGAGGACGGGTCATCCCTAGGGGTAATTACCCCGGATATACACCCTATCTCCAGTGCTAAGGCGTCATGATATCCATCGAGATCAGACCCCGCACTGAGGATAGGTTTGACATTAAACTTTCCCCTCACTCGACCACGTCAGGTACTAGAGTTCTACGGGTGAGGTGGCATGCCGTCCAACCTCACCCTCCTTCAAATCCCAAGATTTAGACTAAATCATGTCCAAAACCAAGCCAATAGTCATCATCATAGAATCCATACCTTACAGGGGGAGAAAGGCAGAAAGATGAAAATTTTAGCAGAAGGAAAATGGCTGACTTATTTAGTGGGATCAACAGCTAGGCACCAAGGCCCAGCGAGAAAGAAGTTCCCACCTGGCATCAGGGCCCAGCTGCTGAACCCTAAGCCCCCCCATCCTCGGCAAGGCTTCAGCATCTGGAGGGTAAGGGCTTAGGACTTACCTTAGATAACTGAAAAGGGGATTTGTTTAGTTTTACTCTGGAAGGTCGCCATTGAAAACCCAGCTAATTAATCTAATTTACATTTATTTACAAGAAAAAAAAAATTGACTGGCCTGGAATAAAGGCAAGGCAAATTGGACACATGTGGACAGGGTGCTGTATAATGTCTGGAATGCTCCTATCTATCAAATATTGAAAAGCGGGCCTAAATCAAATACTACTGAAATGCTGGTTTCCAAAATTGATAATAGGTATCTTGCGGTAAGTAAGCGCTTACTAGGAGACGTAGTATGTGACTCAGCAAATCTGGAAAATGTGTTCCCAGGTTAACCACAACATAAAACAAAGACTTCTTGCACAATTTTACAGTTAATCACTATTATCTAACACACACTGGGGAAGGAACTCTAGTGTTTAAATGAAATATTCAATGAAGACTTGATCTTGGACAGGTCACAGGGGCAACACATGCCCCGATGATGGACAAAGGGATTTCAGTAGTGAAGTGATAAAAGGGAGATTTGAAATGGAAACAGCAAGATTCGTCTTGGAGGAAGAGGGCTTGTTGGATTTTGCACTTTCTAGACGTACCTTTAATCCTGTGTCGTGGTGTCTGTGGAGGACTCCAACCAGCGTCAACAAACGAAGGGCTGACTTCACGTCAGAGAGAGGGCACGTCTGCCCAAATGAAGTAGCTAGCATGGACTGAGGCAAGACAAGGGCATTTCCAAAGCGGCCTGGGATCAAACACAAGCCTACGGCATTGTCTGGAAAGATGTAAAAACACAGCCAGCAGATTTGTGGGAAAAGAGGTCATAAGCTAGGAATTCCTAAAGCCCACCTCGAAGCCTATATAACTCATGCGACCTGCCTTTATTACTCTATACTCTAGGCCTATTGATAACAGCTTATTGTCTCCCAGACCGGACATGCCAACCCCACCTCTCCTAATTAATAAATGTGGGGGTAAAATGGCTGCCCTTCTAGCAAATATTAAAAATTACTGGTACTGGGAAGACGAGGCAATCAAAAACCGTATATATATATATATATATATATATATATATATATATATATATATATATATATATATATATATATATATATATAAGGAGGTCAGTATAATAGGTAAGTTGTTAAAAATGGTTGTTGAAGCAAGTCAATGAGATAGTTTATCAGTCAAGAAATTTCAAATTTCCGCCATTGTTTACTCTTGATCTGAAAGTTAGAAAGGCCTTGATATAAACAAAATATTTATATATCTCACTTGTTCATATTTGTAATTCACGTACTACCCCTATAAAGGTCATCTTTGTCTTCGTTTAAATCGTCTGGAGCTTGTGTATCACCTTATTAACCCCTTATCTGTTAATTTTAGCATACAACAAAAACAGGCAACATGAAAACAGTCCTGAAGCCACGAGGACAATTTGCTAGATTTGCCATAGGTGAAACAGCATTCACATATATCTGGCTTCAACCTATGAATGATCAGCTGCCCTCGCCCTTTCGTCAGCAGTGTTTAATGTAATGCAAGGTTACCAGGTATATCAGGGCCAAATATTGTACTAAGTACCGCAAAATAATTGTATTTTCATTACAATATGATTGTGTTTCACCAATTCCAAAGGTTTTGTATAACTGATAGTCAAAGGGTAAACAGAAATAGTTTTATAACTGTTAAGTATTCTTATAGTCAACGTAAAAGTACATTGAAAATAGTAATGCTACCATATGCATATCGAAAAAATTCCTTTGCTATAATATTGTCATATGTATATATACCAAATTCTTATTCATTACCCATGGTATCATCAATGGAAAGCGTAAAATTATTTTCATTCTCAACAATTATTTCCCTAGCCTTTTCTTTAACACTTATTGTACAAGAGATTCAAATATTTGGGAACCTGCTTTTATGTATGATGTCATAGTTTACGACACAACTAGACTTTCTCTGGGTGCTTACTAAATTTAGCTAAGTTTTCCTTTAAATTTCTTTGATTTACTCTGATAAGTGCTTTAATTATCAATATTAGACATCTCTGTGCATTTTTTGCCAATCCAATTAGGCTGTGGCTTCAAATAGCTATTTCCAAAATACGATTCATATCCGATGGTGCCCCCAATGTAAGACCACTTTGACGTGGTGAAGGGGCTCTTGAACCCCAGGAATCTGTTCCCAGGTTTGAGTCAAAGAGTCTCTTGTATTAATAATTTTTTGGAGTAATTTGGTGGAATTTTCCACTTTTTGTAAAATTTTACTGCTTAGGTGAATCTCAGAAGGGATCGTGCTTGGAAGGGGTTTGCATTCAAAGCTAATTGTGGGAGTTGTGGTGGCTGAGTTGCCAACCGACATGGTTTGGACCTAAGAGATAGTGATGGGATTTTCCCATTGCTATCTTGAGGGCGGAACCATCTCCAGGGATTAGCCCATCGGAATCTAGGGGGGACTGGTGTTTAGGGATGGGACTCCTGGCTTCTGTCTGGAAGCCCACCAATACGTTTGGAGTGGGGAGGAGTCAGTCCCCATTAGTGGAGGCAGAACTTCCAGCAGGCATATTGAAAGGGTAGGGTATGGGGTGGACTATTGGGAGTCAACTCTCACTTGTGCCACTGGCGGAGAATGCAAGTAACTGACTGATCCACAATACTTTCTTGATAAAACCAGAGTTTTGGGTGTGTAGGTGAGCCGATTTGTGAGGTGGTCTGGTGTGTGAGTGCTTAGTATCCTGGGATCGCCTTGTGTGCTTTGGCGGTTTGTTGGGTTGAGTACTTCTAGGCATTAGAAGCTGCCTGTGTTTCCCTTTCTGATGTGCTGTTGGGGTTTCAGCGGGGCTCTTGGATGTTGGATGCACACATTATGGACTTCTGAATGTGAAATAGCAAAGTTTTATGGATTTGGTCTCTAGTTTTCCCTCCCCTGGATCCGACGACTTACTTGCACTGGCAACAACTTCTGACATGAACATGGATATGAGGTCGGCTGTCGGACAGAACCAAACAATGATAATTTTGATGAGTGTGAAGCAGCCCAATACTGTTTTTAATGTAAGGGTGATCCTTCTCCATATTCTAGGGCTTGCCTCAGATACAGATTTGAAGAAGTATTTGCAGTGGCTGATAATGAACATATCAGTATTAGTGAAGCAAGGCCTGTGATAAAGGGGGCAAACAAAAGTGCTAACTCTATCTATGCTTCAGTAACAAAACTTATGAAAATTTCCACCAATGTAAGGCAACTAATAACTGCATCTGATAGTAGGCATTACACACCTGCTACTCCATGAACTGTAAATAATGAAAATCGCCAATCTGTCCAGAAATTTTCATCGGCTAGTGCCTTGAAGTCCAACACCAAAAGTTGTACTTCCATAAGTACAGAAAACTCGCCTCCCAAAGTTGATACAAATGTGACTCACATGATAGTTGCAGGCTCAACTCCAATGAAAGGGAGCCAAAATCAATTAATCATTCGGGAAGCTGTTCCAAAAATACCTCCAACAAGAATAAGCCAAGGTGGCAAGCCCAGTTAGATAAGAGCTAATTCAGAGCCATCAATTGTCACAGCTGCAAAAATGAAACAGTAGAAATTCTGATCAGGATCATAACCAGAAATATAGTCAGCCAAAACCCTACATTCCAATTCAAATGAAAAGGGATTAAAAAAACAATCACTTATAAAGGAGAACTTTCCTCTCCACTCTAGGAGCAGTACTTCCCCTCTAAGGAGTGGGAAGTAACACATTTTACCACCTTAACATTCATGCTCAATATCCTTCAGTGGAACTGTAAAGGTCTCAGAGCCCCTACAGAAGACCTTAATGTCCTAATTCATGAATTCAATCCAGGGATTATATACCTGCAGGAGACAATGTTAGGCAACTCTCCTTATAATCCTGGACTAAATTATTCAATATTTAACTCCTTTTCCACAATAGGTGGTGAGGCCCATAGAGGTGCTGCAATTATTGTTAATAAATCTCTGCAGCACTCCATAATACAATTAAATACAATTCTACAGGCTGTTGCTATTTCAGTCATCTTGGAAAAGACGATAACAATCTGCTCCTTATACCTTCCAGCAGATCTTTACTTCTCCTAGGAGATTTTAATGCCCACAACCCCCTTCGGGGAAGTCGGTTTCTTGACAGTAAAGGGAAATTAATTGAAGATCTTATTGATAGGAATGATATTACCCTATATAATGATGAGCCAATGACTTTCCACAGCATTCATGATCATCATTTCTCTGCACAGGACCTTAGTATCTCTTCAACAAGTATCCACATTGATTTTAGTTTGTCTGTTAACGAATATTTAACTGGGAGTGATCATCACCCAATTCATTTGAAATATGCTGTGAATGATCCATCTGAAGTTTTACTGAAGTGGAAGGTACAGGATGCAGACTGGGATAAATTCAGTAAGGGTGTCAATCTAGATTGGGAGCTTGAGCCGTTTCATTCTCATCTAGATGCTTATGATTACTTTATTGAATCTACTCTGAAGAGTGCTGAAGGCTCGATTCCCAAAACAAAAGGCAAACCTCGTAGAACTGCAGTTCCCTGGTGGAATAAGACTTGTAGTATTCTGAGGAAAGTTACTAAGAAGGGCTACAGACGTGACAAAACTAGTGGCTCTCCTCAGTCTAAATTAATCTACAAACGTTCTTTAGCCAAACAACAGTACTTTTATGAGAAAGCCAAAAGAGAAAGTTGGTTTTACTATATTAATGGAATAAACTCAAAGACTCCACTAAAAGTGGTGCAGCGCAAAATAAGGAAACTGAGAGGGAAATTTGTAGTGTTACTATTACCCTCATTAAAAATAAATGAGGCATTGATCACAGAGCCAACTGAAGTTGCCAATGAGCTAAGAAAACACTTTTCTAAAGTTCCTAGTGCCAACAATTATTCACGAGAATTTTAAAAAATTAGGAATTCTGAAATGACTGGAATTTCAATCAGGAAAATCTGAACCATACAACAACAAGTTGTCCTTGAGAGAATTACGGGAGGCTCTCTCCTCTAGTTAATCCACAACTCCAGGTGAGGATACCATATATGAAATGCTTAAACACCTCCCAGACGATGCCAAAAAATATTTACTCAAGATTATAAACATAATATGGGAAACTGGAATTCTACCCAATGACTGGAAAATATCCATAGTTGTTCCTATTAAAAACCCTGATAAAGATGCTTCCCTAGCCACCAGCTATAGACCAATAGCTCTTACCAGCTGTGTGTGTAAGCTGATAGAGAAAATGATAAATACTAGACTAGTTTGGCACTTAGAATCTAAAGGATTAATATCATCATTTCAATTTGGTTTCAGGAAAAACCACTCCACCCTTGATCCCTTGCTGAGGCTGACCAACTAAATCCAGCAAGGATTCGCCAAACAATGTTAGACCATGGTAGTATTTTTTTACCTCGAAAAAGAGTATGACACTGCCTGGACAATTGGCGTCATGAAACAATTGCACAAGATGGGCATATGTGGAAGAATGATCAGAATTAAATATTCCTTTTTAACGGACAGATTTTTTAAGGTAAAAGTGGGAAACTCTTTCTCCCAACCTTTTGTGCAGGAGGAAAGAGTTCCCAAAGGAAGCGTTTTAAATGTAGCACTCTTTTCAGTGGCAATAAATAGTGTGGTTGAAAAAATCTTGACTCCTGTCAAATGCTCATTTTTTGTTGATGACCTTGCAATATACTGCACAGAATATGAATCTTAATGCAATTACTGATGAGAATGGTTTTAAATTCTCTTCCAAAACCGTTGCAGTAAGATTTAGCAGATGCCGGCATGTGGAAGAGGTTCCCACACTTAGTTTAAAATGATCTATCATTCCTTATGAAAATGAAGTCAAATTTCTGGGGATGATTATTGATCACACATTAACATGGGCCAGCCACAGAAATGTCCTAAAGATTAATGTTAAAAAATCTTTGAATATTTTAAAGATTGTTTCTGGATTTGGTTGGGACTGATAAGAAATCCCTTTTGAGGCTATACTCGCTATGTTGCTCCAAGCTAGACTATGGCTGTCAGATCTATTCTTCAGCTTGTAAAACCAAGTTAAAGGAATGGGATGTTGTACAGAACATGAGGTTGAGAATATGCTTAAGGGCTTTAAGAACCACTCCTGTTGACAGCATATATGTCGACACAGATCATCTTCTCCTTAATCTAAAAAGGCAAGAGCTAGGGTAGCGGTATGTGGCTAGAATGAAAAGTGCTCCCAAAAATCCTTCGTTTCAAGTACTCAAGGAAATAGACTCGCGGAATGCCCTAAAGATTAATGTTAAAAAATCTTTGAATATTTTAAAGATTGTTTCTGGATTTGGTTGGGACTGATAAGAAATCCCTTTTGAGGCTATACTCGCTATGTCGCTCCAAGCTAGACTATGGCTGTCAGATCTATTCTTCAGCTTGTAAAACCAAGCTAAAGGAATGGGATGCTGTACAGAACATGAGGTTGAGAATATGCTCAAGGGCTTTAAGAACCCCTCCTGTTGACAGCATATATGTCGACACAGATCATCTTCTCCTTAATCTAAAAAGGCAAGAGCTAGGGTTGCGGTATGTGGCTAGA
This sequence comes from Macrobrachium nipponense, assembly GCF_015104395.2. Classification (NCBI taxonomy): domain Eukaryota; kingdom Metazoa; phylum Arthropoda; class Malacostraca; order Decapoda; family Palaemonidae; genus Macrobrachium; species Macrobrachium nipponense. The sequence continues at coordinate 64,206,385 of NC_061107.1, forward strand.
ATGAAAAGTGCTCCCAAAAATCCTTCTTTTCAAGTACTCAAGGAAATAGACTCGCGGAATTTCTCTGGTGCTAGAACTACTAAACCATTCCAAATTCGACTGAATAAGGATGTTAGGGATAACCATCTCAAATCCCAGAAAGTCCTGGAAGTAGAACATCCTGTACCTAAATGCTCCATGGCTTATTCCAGAAGCATTAGTATGCAGGAAATCATTTAACAAAAAGGACTGTACTGAAGAAGATTAGGAGGACAGTCTTAGAGCACGGCGTTACCCATGCTAATTGTGAAGATCTTTACAGATGGATCAAAGTTTGGATAGTGGTGTTGGGCGTGCTGTTATCCTTAGTGATACAGCATATACAGCTAAATTACCTGACTGTGCATCAATATTCTCTGCCGAATTAACAGCTGTAGTCTCTGCCCTGGATTTAGTTCTTCAAGGCATTGACACTAATTTTGTTATATACTCAGACTCCAAAAGCACTTTAGAAGCTATTAAAAAATTTAACAGCTTTCATCCATTAATGCAACAGGTTCAGAAGCCGCTTTTTCGTATATATTGTTTGCGTAAATCAGTCTCTTTCTGTTGGTTCCCTTCTCACATAGGGATTCACGAAACGATACTGCAGACGGGGAAGCGAAAGCTGTTAGTGTTTTACCAGAAATAACTTTCAGAAAAGTGCCTCATGCAGACCTAAAAGATCTTATTAGGTCTTATGTATTACGTAAATGGTAAGAAAGGTGGACTTCTCCTCTTCCTTCCAATAATAATAAGTACAGACATATTAGGAAAAATACATTGCCGTGGCATTCGTCATTCCAGCTTGACAGACGAACAGAGGTTATTTTAACGAGATTAAGGATTGGGCACACTTATTTAACCCATCTGTTTATTTTAAAAGTTAGCAGCCCACCAGTGAGTGCTTACTGTGACAAGATACTAACAGATGAGCACATTCTGATGGTTTGCCCCAGATATTTCAATCTAAGGGAAGATATTTCCGGGCTAAATCCCTCTCGAATATCTTGGGAGATTAAGTACATCTAATTTTATTAATAATTTTCTTCATTAAGTTATTAATTAATTTTATTTACCCTTCATTACGGCGCTGAATGGCCTTCTTGGCCCCAGTGCCTGGGCTTTAGCCATTATCATACATCCATCCATATCCGATGCCTCGGTAAGAGTTGTCAGAGGTCTTATGTCCTTTCGTGAACGAGATGATTTTTATTTTTGTACATAAATTAGTTTAACAAGCTATGTAAGCGTTATGCTGCCTAGCTCAAACTGTTTAATAAAGTATACAAAATAAAATAATAAAGTCAAAACATTCTAAATCATTAAAATTTATAATGGATAAGAGCGACTGTACTAGTACGATATTTTAACGTTATTATTACAGTCTGGGTATTTAAAACAATTTGAATAATTTTTCAATAAAAAAAAGAAGTATGGATGAAATTATTATTTCCAAAAATTCAAATTAAAACCCTCCAACCTGCACACTAATAATTTAATGTCCATTGAATGTTAAAGTTTAACGCTGAAGACATTCCCTCTAACATTTGAAGTCCTTACACTAACTACTGTACCCGTCAAGGTCTGCATAAATATGCATTATCTAACCCTTGGTACTGGTAATGGACGAGTACTTACGACCCAGGTAGGCATGCCCACTGGTAGACAGGACTTTGATGGAAGATCGGAACATAAAATGTTGCTACATTAACAGAGACCGGTATCACTTCTATCATACCAGCGACCTTCCTAAAGAGAAGAAATATTGTCCCAATAATTCACTGGTTTACAAAAAAAAAATTTTGGTCTGAGGCAAGAATGGGGATAGGTGTTTTTTGCTAATTTGGGTGTGCTGAATTCAAATTTATAAATAGTTTTGCTCTATCACCTCTAGTTTTCTGGCTTTTAAATAGTCTCATTTTAGTATAAACAGAGAATATATGTGCACATTTCAAGAGTTGCAGCAGCTTATAACAGATAAAACAGGATAGATAACTAGAGGTGATGAGTAAAAACGGATTTCAAATTTGAATTCAGCACCCCCAAATTAGGTAAAAACGGGTATTTTTGTGCTTGCCTAAATTTCTTTGTAAACCAGTTATATATAATTGGAAACATACGCACGCGTACACCAAAGAGAGAGAGGAGAGAGAGAGAGAGAGAGAGAGAGAGAGAGAGAGAGAGAGAGAGAGCAGCTACTGAGATATACCATGATCACATATGCAAGTCAGACGGAGAGGCAGAGGCATTGAAGTCTACCGCTCATGCCAGAGCAAAGATGACTTGCACTTCCCTCCCTTTCTGTCTGTTTCTTTTTTCCCTTTTGACATGAAAGACCTTTTACATGAATCGTGAAGGGAGAGGAATGGGGGATAGACCTCCCTTTCTCCCTTCCCCTCCCTTCTCTAATTTACAGGATTTAGCGTCAAGGAAAGAATATTAATGATTTCCCAGCTGATGGATTGAAGTTATGGACTAACTCTTTGGATTCTGCGTTCTTATTTTGTACTTGACACCGGAGAAGGTCCCCGGCCACCATTACCCCTACCCTGAAGTCACTTCCATCCTCCAGCGAAGATAATCTCAGAGACGCGAGAGAATACGAAAACGTTGCATCATTAATATTTTCTATTATAGGTGAAAGCTGTACAAAATAGGTATTTCAACTGTATTGAAAACAAAATATCCCTGTATCGTTGTGTATATTTTTTCCATTGCTAAGCCATAACTACAACAAGGATTGATTCTTGAACACAAAACACATTTGCTGCTAAATTCTTACTGAAACTGAGGAATCGCGAATGAATTCAATGTTATATCCGGCAGTCACTTCATACAGCATTGTAGCTCCGTAACAGTCGCCACTATTAATTAAGCACCGCACTCTTGCACTTTCTGGTCCTCTCAACATCTCTTTCACATCTTCTAACCAGCGGGTTTTACGACTTCACTTTCTCTTCCCTTTTAACATACCATTATCGTATATTCTCATTCTCCATTTTTCCACATTACTAAACCATATCAAGAAACTGTGATCCAGTCTTTAAACTATTTTTCCCCTTTTAATTCTACTTCCACTTAGTATACTAAGCAATCAGGCCATCTACAGAGTTTCAAGTTCTATCTCTTTGATTCCCATTCAGTATCACAACTCCACCTTCATAAAAATGAGGCGATTGAACAACCTCTTCATACGTTCCCACCTTGGCAACCTTTTAGCCTCATAAGCTTAACTGACTCCCATTTACTTTCAACACCTTAAAACCGTCTTACTAATCAATGAAATTTCTCTTCTCTATATCCAATCTACAGTGCATCATCTGAAAACTTCAGCAATTCCCTCCTTTTCTTACCCCAGTACTTTTCACCTGCATCTAATTTCTTTGCACTAACTTACTGCACCCAACCACCAAAAAGATAGCAAACAGCCATGGAGATAAGAAAGAAAAAAACAAAACCTTGCCCCAAACAATACACATTGACACCATAGCAGTCACTCCCGTCCACAAATTCTAAACATATGCTTTGTTTCCAGCATGAAAACCTTTAACCATTTCAAACCCTATATTCTAAACCTTACACCCTCTATACCAGGGGGTTTCAATCTTTTTTTCACCACGTACCCTTTCGGGTATTTTTAATGTCAGTAAGGAGCCCCTTCTGCTTCGCATAAAGAAAGGAAAACACTGACAGAAAGAATTCCACTGTGTATATTTGCAAGTACTTTGCTAAAGGGAAGTAAGTACATAACTCTCCTGACATAGCCAGTATTATTGTAAAAACAAAGAATTCCATAAAAATTAAAGAAATTTTTTTATTATAATTATATTATTTACCTTCTTCTATGCAGTAAATTTTCAAGGTTATGGTACAGAGCTGTAAAATCAAAATACATTATTATTACATCAGAAGCAAAGGGAGGTAACGAGATTGCTGAAACTGTTTTTCGTCAACTAGGCTAGTGAGCCGAGGAGCAGTTTTTGCTAAAGCACATCGAAGGGCGGCTTCCACATTCATTCGAGACCTTAGTTTTGATTTTATGAAAAGTAAGCTGGAAAACCCAGTTTCACATAATATTTGGGTATTTTTCACAAGAACCTGACTAAAGACTTTTTCTCAAATAGATCACAATCATTGGAGCCATTCATAAGTTCAATAAACTCTTCATTAATAGCATCATTAACATAAGCAACATCTGCAAGGAAAGGGTCTCTAATAAGCTTTAACTATCTTTCAGACACATCAGGGAAGTGTCTGTCTTTTTCATTCTACAGTGATGAAAGGCAATCCACTCTTGTAAATAAGCTTAACACCATCTGAACTACAGTAGAGGTGTCCTGCCTCTCAGCAAGCGGCTAGGCCTCTAACCCAAACAACCTGTGGCGAGCGCATACCCCCTGACAGACCCTTGGGGTACGAGAAGCCCAGGTTGAAAACCCTTGCTCTACAGGGAGATTTAGTAAGTGGAGATGCCCTTTTCCCAGATTAGTGCAGGGCAAAAAGCGTGGCCTACCAAGAAAACGGCAACTCAGTTCATGTCGATTATCTGTTTCGGAACGACATAGGCGCTCATTTTATTGTTATAAAGGATGCCTACTTCGTGTGCTGCATATGGACCACTCAAAGACTAAGAAAAACCTTACATCCATTGGTTACATTTCATCGTTACGTATTGTGTAGGCTATAACTCATTCACATTTTTTTAAATCATTGAGACAGAGAACCAGCACATGAATAATTAGACAAACCCTATATGGAATTTACTTTCATCTTTTTTTTCATATTTATTATAAAGACAGCAAAGACCACAAGTAAATTGTACTAGCAAACAAGCAGTGCATATTTTCATTTGATAATTTACGTTAGCGATATGTTTATCTACCTCTTTCACTTGTTCTCTTTGTTCGGTTTTATGTACAACCCTCCAAAGGGATAATGCTCTCTTTGGCGGGCCCTTGTACGTTTTCAAAATAAGTTGTTTCTTATATTTTATAATTGACTTTAAGTGCTTTCTCGTCAATATCGTAGCTCCTGGAGAATAAGAGTCTTTACTTATTTTTTTAAAATTTACTTGTGGCACTGCCCCTGTATTTTTACACTATAAGTGGTGATGTCAAGTACATCATCATATTTGGATATTATAGTAGCAGCATTTAGATAAAACAAACAGTCTTCTCAGGGATGTTTTTACGAGCATATAGAATTTGTGATCCTGAATTCTTAGAAGAGGAAATTCAGAACAGCTATAAAATTGTAAGAGAATGATGTTACCCAGGGTATTTTATTGATAGTTGCCTCCAAAGTGCCAAAAGAGCATTTTATTGTCACAGAAGATCAAGTAATTTTGAAATTAAAAATATTTTACTTTTACCATACCGCTGAAATGTCTGAAAATAATTGTTGTTTTTAGCAATACTTTGTCTGTCAAGAATGCATTGTTTTGTAATAAACCAGTAATGCCAGTAAGAGGGGTGTACAAAATTAACTGATCAATTTGTAATTTACCTTTAATTGGACAATCTAAGAAACCAAGTAAGAGAGTTACACAGCATTAATATAAAGTGCGGGTTCCAAACAGTTAAAGTGCCATTTTTTGTCACATGAGAGACTTTGAACACCCTATAGACTGGAATTCAGCTGGAGTCATTTTTAGAAGTTCACCAGTGCATGCCAGATTAGTTGAAGGATGCCTAATTAGTTCTTTTAGTAACATGAATATGAGCGATGGTCTTTTTAACATGGACGAATTGTTGAAAAGCTTCATTCTTGATGATTTAAAAGTTGAACGAGTTGTTAGATATTTTACAAACACATAGTTTTGTACTGCGCTTTGTAGTAACTACATATTTCTGCCAAGTACGTCTTTTGTTTTAAACAATGCTTATTGCATACTTAAGTAGGTTGTTGACTTGTTTCATTGTTATTTGTGACCTCGTGTTGCTTTCTTGTATAAGTTATCTTCTAAGAATTATTTAGTACCCTGAAGATGACTATGGAATAAAAGTTGAAAGTCTTGGTATCTTCTTTCATTTTCACGTGAGGATCTCTTATAATATATATATCTATATATATATATATATATATATATATATATATATATATATATGTGTGTGTGTGTGTGTGTGTGTGTGTGTGTATGTATATATATATATATATATATATATATATAGTATATATACATACATATATATATATTATATATAGATATATATACACACACACACACACACATATATATATATATATATATATGTACTATAGTATGTATGTATGTATATATATATATGGTATATATATATATATATATTATATAATATATATATATATATATAGATAGATAGATAGATAGATAGATAGATAGATAGATAGATAGATGACCAACAAGGAACTGGAATGCTTGGAGAGATGGAAGGATAGAATAATCCCAGGAGGTACAGAACTGACATAAACTTGTTATGCTGGTTATTCACGATCAGGTTTAACTGTCAGTTCACCCGCGACCGTTCAAAGGATGAGAGTCCACAAATAGTGTAGAACTGTAAGGTGGTTGTTGGTTCAGTTATTTATGAAATGGACCGTGAACCCTACTTAAACTAGTAACACCTATCATAAAATGCAGGACACTGGGCCTAGGCTTATACAAAAATGTGTCTCTTGGAAATATTTTTTGTTAAATTCTATATCATAAGATTTTGACTCAATACTGTCTACAAATGTGCCGCGGGTTTTAAGAATGAAATGAATGAGGTCCATATTTAGATTATTCATATTCTGGTCCAAGCAGCAGAGATCCTTAATTGCCAGGCGAAATCCATAGGCGAACTGCCATAAAATCGTTGCTTACCCGTTCACACGTGTGATCGATCACCTGTCAATCGGTCGGAAGAACTTTAGGTGATTCCATCAGTTCATCCGTTCTGGCGAGTGGACAGACTTCACCCGGAAACTGTCGTCTGCTTGTAAGTTTTAACGTCAGTTTCGATTAACTGCCGGTGACCTGACAGATAAACCTAATCGTAAATACCCTTCCTTTGTGTTGGCAAATGCTTACTTAAAATTATGCAAAATACGAGCAAACGCATGATTAAAATTAAATACTGAATTAAATATGATGAAAAATAAAAAAAATAAATATATCAAGAGAAAATATTACAGCCACCTCACTATTATTTAGTTTTTTAAAGATAATTATAAATGAATTTCATATGCACACTACAAAAAATCTAACGAACAATTTATAATTGCAGTACATTCTATAATTGAACATCTTTTTATTCTTAATATTTTCAATCAATAGCCCTTGACAAAAATTACACTTGATTTATTTCTCTTTGTTACAGTATCGGTTCCATATTTCTATCACTACCAAGGGTTTAAATGGACTTTTTGTTTTTACTTCGTATAAACATGTGAAAGTGACAGTACAGCAAAGACGGACAAAAGACACTTCACTTACTTTAGCTAATATATAATATAGTAACTGATACGAGAGAGAGAGAGAGAGAGAGAGAGAGAGAGAGAGAGAGAGAGAGAGAGAGGTGGCAGTAATACAAGCAGCAACAGCCTTACAAGCTGAGAACCAACTGATTAGTCCCAAAGATAAATGGCGCTTCAGGACCCGTTCGTTGCAGTCAAATGAGGCTAAATAGATCGGTATGTTCCTCAATGTCTCTGATGCGATGAGATACGCCGGTCTAAATATACGACTTACAAAACGTTACATGATGCGGACTTCAGTCTCAAGCTGCCACTAATAAAATCGGTTGTGGAGAGACGCTACCATAAGATGTACCTTCTTATCATGCAAAAGGGAAATGTTTATAACAAGTTTGCCGAACGCCGCAGAGAGAGAGAGAGAGAGAGAGAGAGAGAGAGAGAGAGAGAGAGAGAGAGAGAGAGAGAGATTTCTTTTCTAACACATGAATCCCTAGTATACAACTGGTAGCAAACAGAATTTTTTTTAAATGTACATTACCTCTATTTTCAAATTTCGTAAAATAAAGGTTAAGTATACTGAGAAAAAAAAATTTATGAATACAGAATGCCACTTAAATTAAGAAAAGCTTTCTAACCCTAATTCTTTGGCAGTCATAACATGCATCTCACGGGAGAAACAAAAACACATTTGAATACAAAAATTAGGAAAGGAATTCAGTGCAGGGAAAGATTCATCATTCACGAAAAACTTTACGGCAAAGTGACCATTTTCTTAATTACAAATACACCATGGAAATCTTTCAGCTGCCTGAATCCTGTTCTGCGAAAGAAGACCGAAGCAATTTAGGAAAAAACAAAGTACTTTAGTAAAGAGAAGGCCCGAATTCCCGGGCCCTTCAATTTGCATCCATCATTAGAAGAAATGAAATCGTAAATCAATTATTCAATTCTTCACTCCTTGGTGACATAAAAATTCAGAATATTTGAAAATGTCTCTTTTAAGATCTTAACAGCATTTACGATTAATTTCGGCCTTCAACCTCTAATCAAAATACTAATGAAAGGAAAAGTCTCTTCAAAGGGTAAAATGAAACTTACAGTGGCATGAACGAAGAAGGGCTCTGGGGCACTTTGAGGTGGCGGTGGGGCATTGTGCACCAAGGAAGGCGGGTTGTCAAAGTCCAACAATAGATGTCACTACACGTAATGGCGTAGCGTCAAGACTAGAGGCACAGTCACAATACCCGAATTTGCGGGCTTGTTTGGTTTCATTTAATAGGTCGATTCACGATGGTAAATACTTCTTGATTTCTTATACCACGAGGTCCGACGTAAACGACAATAACATTTAATAGACTTGAATTAAAAGAGAGAATTGATTAAAAAAGGAGAAAAAAGAGCATTGATGCGTGTAGTGGTAGCAGTGGCTTCTCGGGCCAAAAGCTAAGATGTAAGAAAGGCGCCTTGGAAGAAAATATACTGTCGTAAAAGAAGCCGACACACTTAATCAATGCATTCTTCCCAACATGACTGACAAATTCCTTCCCACTTACGAGAGACTGTCAAAATATAATATCTAATATCAACATATTTTAAGCCTCAAAGCCAATTCGTTATTCCAAGTCTTGCATTAGGAGAGTAATTTGTAATTGTCTGCAGCACGAACATCGATAACTTTGTTATAAATATTCTTGACAATTCAAAACTAAAATGAGAACTGAATTGACTTCACAAAACACTTATAACACAGGGAAAGAGACAAAATCCTACTAAAAGAACGAATTTGCATTACAACCAAATATGAGCCAACCTAATACAACGAAAGAATCTTGAATTTGAAAATCTTTATCATAATAATAATAATAATAATAATAATAATAATAATAATAATAATAATAATATTATTATTATTATTATTATTATTATTATTATTATTATTATTAGTTTGGTAACCTAAGGAGCAATTCAGTAAATTCAAAATAAGCCTATGACATATATGGTAATTAACGACTTCTTCATTCTTATTCTAATAAAAAAAATCAACAAACAATGCATTTTCCGCGAGCAAGATGTGATATGAAATAACATGTTAAATTTATGTGTAAAGGACGGTGCACTGTAAAACTCTGTTAACATCTGTCTCAGGATTAGGACATTCTCAATTTAGATTCATGATGTCTAACAAAGGTTATCCAGTGCTGCGTCTAACTTCCTCAGGAGACATGAAGAACATTGGGATGTCATTTTTCTTCTTTCTCTCTCCATAACTTAGGCTACCCGGTGACGAATATTGTCAAGAGGTTAATAAGAAGATAAAGTAAAATGATAGAAGCAAATATGGTGTACCCAGACTGCTGTTGTCTGTATGAAGAAATAAAGTTTACAAGACTTGCTTACACAACTACATGTTTGCTTACTAATTCAAAACATCTACACATAATATATATATATATATATATATATATATATATATATATACTATATATATATGTATGTATATATACTATATATACTTACATATAGATATATATATATATATATATATATATATATATATATATATATATATATATATATATATATATATATATATATATATATATCGGAGAGAGAGAGACAGGGGGGGGTGGGCAGAAGCTCCTAAATTCCCCTCTAGGATGCCCAGATGTCGTGGAGAAAATGCTCATTAAAATACAACAGAAAGCATGCATAAACATCCATCAGTGAAAATACCGGCATTAATGCCCACTTTACATTAACACACGATTCATAATAGAATGGGCATCACAGGCGCGGTTCTTAACTGTGAACTTTTCAAACGAACTCAATACATACATAAATGAATATGTTATTGCGAGCGAGCCAAGGGTCGCCTCCTGAAAAATGATCGGCTGATTGGTCCGGTTTGTTAAACACCCATCCTCGTTAGGTGCGTTGAATGCACTAGCATTCAGCGCACCTAACTAGGTGCACTGTAGGTATGGCTAACAGTTGTTCTACCCCTAAAATTCAGCCTTTTACTTCACCTCTATTCCCACTCCCTATCTTAACACTTGTTCCCCACCCACTCCAACTCCCTCTTTTCCACTGTCCTAAGCGCTGAATAGCCGAAAGTGTCCAAGTGCTTGGCTTGACAATCAAAATTTCATAAACCTTAAATACCCATGAACCCATGCAGTGAATTGTATACCTAGTACATCCACGACTGTGGTGGGGCATGGGGCTAGCAACCCCTGATGAAGAACATGGCATGTACTCGTAGGAATGTGAATATCTTTTCATCAACCCGTTTCCCCTGAGAAAAAAACGGATCAACTGCTTCATACCCCTGAGATTAATTAACAAAGACAACCACCTATTTGCATACACTATTATGAGCTTCTCAGTGCCATACACTTTAAAGTTTCCTGGATTTTAATGCTCTTTTGTTCAAACAACTAGGCCACATATCTAAACACCATATTCTAAGTATTAATTTTTTACCTGGACTTTCATAATCAACACTTCTTCATTTACTCAGCCTATTTTTTTTAAATAAGTTCATGGCTTTCTTTCAATCGCATTCAATATCTACTCCTTATTTCCACAATGTGTAATTGGTCAGTTATCCAAACGTACATTTCAGTATTTTCCTCCACAGGCAAGTTCCTAAAATCGTTTGCAGTGATCCTGCTACCTTCCATAGTGTGGCTTGTCTCTTCTTGCCTTACATTCAGTCCTTGATATTTATTTAGTAACCTTAAGTTTTAATCAGTTTTAATCTCTTTGAAACACTGTTCATCTAGCGAGACTTTTTGCAGCTTTACTCTCATAATTTTCACACAAGTGTATCACAACAAACATTTCCTTGTTTAACCCCACTCATCTATTCATATAATTTTCGCAACTGAATATATAAAAATATTTATACAGCTTCCACACCGACTACATTTCGTTCTTGAGATTTGTAGAAGTCATAGTTTTCCCTTATGGCAAGTTCAAGCTCAAAGCAAAATTTCATAATCGGAGAAAGGAACCATTATTTGTATATCCTTTTATGTGGTTAGTCACTTTCCTAAGATATTCACGTAACGAATTACTGTTGCATACGGTTGGTTTGCAAGAATAGATGTAATCCTTCCTTTTAATTAAGATACGTAAAATATAGTTTCCTGTCACTGGAGGTATGCACAGCTCTCGTGTCAGTGTCACGATTACAAATGTCTTTGAATGAAAAATCAAGTAGTAGTATCGGACAAAACCGGCTCAAGAGCAATTCGAAATGAGCTAAGGTTTTCCTCATTTTCCTATCTTTCCAAGCATTCACAAAACTTCCTATTTACAAAAAAATCAAGAAAAAGAAAAACAGTCCACTGACATTCTTGCTCTTCACATTACCTCCAAAATACTGGCACCTTGTTGTTAATGGGTGGGGCCTGCTGCTTCCTAACCTTAATGGTAGGCAGCCTCTTTGGGGCTTGTACTCCCTTCTTGCAGCCTCAATGAAGTCTGCTTTTTACCTCAATTAATTCACACCTGTTTTTTATAACTCTTTGCTTCTATTCTATATAATTCACTTTCTTTCAGCTTGCCGTCCAAATAATCTACTGCTAACTTAATATAAAATTCAAGATTTTGCTTAAGTTGCACCTTTGAATTTTCTTTTTGCACTTTATATTATTTACTTCCATACTCTTCATCTTGATGACTAACCCTTCTAACTCCTCCTGTGACTGTCTTGATTATTCTTGATTATCAAAAATGGATATTGCTGTGACTTGAATGGTGAGATGGTGAGACTTGAATTCATTTCTGAAGCCAACAGGGAAATTGTGATGGTTTCATAAACCATCCAATAATGTCTGAACCTGAGAGATGACAACATATAAGCCACCCAAGGTTTTCAGAGGCGGCTGGTACTAGGGTCTGGACTATTAGCAATATCTGGTTTGCCAATCAAGTTGATTACATTGATTGACTGAATTATGCCAATTAAAACTGACGTCACGACACCTATTTTAAAGACGCCGTAATTAAATTAATGAGGAAACTAAGAATATATAAATACATTTAAAGGATTTTCATATGAAAAAATATCTAAAATGGGATACATCTTTACAGTACTTTGAGCGGGAGGTCATTTTTCAGCATTCTTATTGATGCTAAGAGTCTTCTGCACACAGTAAATGTATTTAAAGAATTTAGATGGGCTTAACATTATGGTCATGTTGGCAATAGCTGCCTTTTTCACTCTCCAAACTGAAGTGGGCCTCATTTTCAGAATTTCTTCTTCTGTCATGTTACATAGGTCTTTATCAAATAGTACTCTTCTCCCATAACTAAACCTTAAGTGGGGTTTGATCTTCATAATCATTTCATCACTTAATTTCCAACAAGGTCAACATATATGCTTGGGTTGTGGACTTGGCATGAATAAGAACGGTGTTCTTCCCAAAACGAGAAATATCACCGATCTTTATTCTTCCCACTTTTTTAAGAAGAAACCTGCAAAATTTGTAGTTGTTATAATTTTCCTCCTTGACTGAAGCCACATAGGAAGTTCACGAATACTTACTTCAGCAATCTCCCTTTTCTCTGGTTCATCTTGAGCCCATTTAGATGTCCAATAAACGTCCAAGTCTTTGGGGACTTTGTCTGTTAAGGCTCCTCGTACTGTAGCTTGACCGATTTGTATGGCACTTATCTTTAGAGCCTCATCGTGGCTACTAAGGTAACCCAAGCATCCCATTTAGATTCACAATCAATGAAGCTCATCCTGAATTCTGCAACAGTTGCAAATTATTTCAAAGCTGTCGAGATCATTTCATAACCACAACTGACTGGTAAGTCTTTGATATGGAGCATTCTCAAATTTTTCACAAAACCTGGCTGTGTTGAGGATTTAATTTTGGATGAAGATTTCTTGGAGAAGTCTGTGTCTTTGATTGAAGTCGTCATCAATGAAGCATGGCTAGAGGGTCCAGGGGAAGGGAAGTCAGGAGGGGGATCAGATTTGTTACTACTGCTTTTCATCAATTTACTTTTGGAGAAGTCATCAACATTTGGAGAGTTTTGAATCTCCATGGTGGGTGCAGAGGTTGTAATCTGTGCCAGGAGAACACTATCATAGGGCCCAGGGCTACTCAAATCCTTACAACTGCTAGACATGAAGATTTGAGAGGGGAGGAAAAAACACAATTAAATAAATCTGAATACCTTAAAAAGATATCAGCCTTTTATGAAGTTTATTCTTCCACCAATGGCACCAACTCCCAAATGTCTCCGTCCCTACCCTACTCCCACAGGGGATGGCACAACATTATTAGCGTGGCCCAATTGTAAGGCAACCCCACTTGATAGGACTGTATTACAAGATTACTATCATCCCCGCCCTAATCACATTATGGGCAAACCGGGTAGAATGCCGAGAGTCCTATACCCAAAACCAGACCCACCTGGAATCCGTGATCCAGTCCTGCAGAATAGTTCTACCTGAAACCTCTCAGGTCCGAACATTATCGGGCAGTTGATGGTCCCACCACAGTGCCCACTATTTAGCTTTGGATATAAACCCAATCCCAGCTATGATATCTTTTCTTATTTCTCAGGTTCAATCAATTTTACAAAAAGTAAAATAAATATATGAAGATATATGAGACTTGGACTTAAACCCAGGACCTAATTCCTGGGGTTGAAGAGCACCCTCATCATGTCAAGGTGGTCCCATAGTAAGGGGGCAAATCACTTATTCGTTGTTCACGATACTAAACGCAGAAATATTTAGGATTAAAAGTTGATAAACTTTGCAAGCTTCAATCTGCCTTCATAATATTAAGATAATTTCATTTAGAGTAACATGCAATAAATAAATCCTGTACATTACAATACAATCGGAAGAAAGACTGTAACGACTGAATACTGGTACAAAGAATCAGTGTAGGGAATAATGCAATATAAGAGAGAGAGAGAGAGAGAGAGTCGCATCTATCAGAGAGAAATGCTAACGATCAGTTTGGTAAAGGCAACTGGTGGCAGTGAGTTCTGTTAAGTAGTGATTGATGACAATCGATTTACAACCTGATACCGAATCAGACCAACAACGATAAAAAGGGACCTGATCATTAACCTCCGCCCTTAACGCCATCTCACAGGCAACCCCACTTTCCCGGACTTCAAATATGTGAAAATACAATATATTTTAAAAAATGAACAATAATAAAACCCTAAAGCTTGACATAATGATTGGAAAGAGCATAAAACAACGGACGACTCTTTTCTAAACCTACTCCATACAATATTTCATATTTTCTCTTATTTAATTTCGTCAATATTAAAGAAAATTAGCACAGACAATAATGACGAGTGTGTGTGTGTATGTGTACGTGAGAGAGGAGAGAGAGAGAGAGAGAGAGAGAGAGAGAATCACGAGGAATCATTAAGGTAACAAATGATTATGTCGTTTTTACTATGCCCTAATACACCCTAATACGCATGAAGACAATTAGAAAAGAGTAATTAGTCTGCAATGATTTATGGTACTTTTCAAAGTGACGACCACTTCAGATATTACCAAATGCAACCTCAAGGTGTTGGAGCGAAAAATTAATGAGCTCCTTCTAATTAAGGATAACTTCTCTCGTTAATGAAGTGGGTGATGAGACAGGTCAAGGAAGGTGACTGGATGAGTCACATATGTACTATATGAATCACTAGAATTTTATCATATAACGGTTTTCAGACAATGCAAATGTCTTTCTCCACAATCCACTATCTGTATGAATGTACAGTATAAGAGGACATATTTCTCGACGACAGTATAACAGCACCGAATCTAAAGAAATGATAATTTATTACAATATGAAAAATGGTTTCACGAAAACATCTTTTCTTTTCAATAACTCAACAGCAAAAAAAAAAAAAAATGGTATGGTTCTCTTCTAATTCGGTGTTTTGGATTACCTGCTTCTATAGGTTTTACTATTACTTCACGATATAAAGGTATAATCTTAGTTTGTTTTTGTTCTTTCTTGATATCCTTTGTCTTTGTTTTAACAGATGTTTCTCTAATAACAGCTGGTTTCTTCGTTCTGGGTGGTGTTCTCTCTTTTTATCTTTATCTAGCAGAACGACCCAGCACTGACCGGGAAAACTCTGAATGACAACCAATAAATCTCTCTCTCTCTCCCTCTATCTCCTGCCTAGCACTCCCTTACCAAGGACTTAAAATACACAAAATAATGCATAAAAGCTGAAAAGAAGGCACAATCACTAGAGGTAGTTAAAATAAAGAAAAAAGGAAATGGTGTTGCAGCTCTACACATCAATAGTTAGACCACATTTTGAATATGAAGTGCAGTTTCGGTCACCAACACTAAGAAATGACAAATAGACTAGAAGGGGTACAAGCAAGCACCACACAGTTAATTCCGTCCATCAAGCAAATAGGTTACCAAAGATGATTTGAGTGCCTGAAGATTTATTAGAAACATGACGGTTGTGAGGACAACTTTTAGACATTCAAAATACTGAAAGGCAAAACTAAAGTAGACAGTAACCTCATCACATTAAACGAAAACCAGACAAGAAATAATGAATGGAAACTAAAAGTGAAGAGATACAACACATCCCAGTGTGGGAACTTCACATACAAGACATGTGACACGTGAAATAAACTGACACCAGAATTTGTAAAAAGCAGTAGTGTGAAAGAGTTCAAAGGAAAGCTATACAGAATCATTAAAACACTGTAAATTAATTCTAAAACCTGCTCCTAGAGATAGGGGAGCACATGACGTCTCCTTGTATGGACTAATAAGTCTTTGAGACATCCTAATCCTTGTCACCCCTTGTAACCCTCTTTTCTCTCTCTCTCTCTCTCTTTCTCTGTCTTTTCTATCAAGATAGTTGCTTCTGTTACATTCCTCAGCATTTTTCACATTTAATATTTCACCCCTTCTCACCCCTCCTACCTATCGGGGCTGAATGTCTGTGGTAGGATCTTCATGCACTCCTATTTGCATTAATGTTTCAAATGAATTTGGTAATATATCCTCCATATCATCTTGTACATATTTCTTGATTGTTTACAATTTTAGTGTTTTTTATAAAGCATCAATTTCTTCTTGAGATTTATTTTTCTGAACTCCGTTATTCCTAACTGTTTGCGTTTCTTGTTACTAACGAATATGTATGTTCCTTAACCCGGATCTTGAATTTCTCTCATTTTCAAGTGTAATTAAGCTTCTTTTACAGACATCCTAGTTTTTTACTGTCATATTTTAACTCTGAATTGTATATATAGCAGTTACAAACATTCTTTGGACCTTGCATGATGGTCTTGCACAGATTTTTTACACTTTGCTTCACGGGCATGTTCTTCAGATCCATAACACGCGCACACAGGTTCATTTTGGCCATATTTCTTTGCATGTCCATATTTAACATAATTTTGGCACTGGGGGCTTTGGGACATAAGGTCTTACTTCTCTGGTTTTGACTAAAATTTTTATTTTTTGAGGTACATACTGATCTTGAAATTTTATTTTTGTGATTTTTAATATCTTTTTTATTCATCTGTTTATTTAGTAGAACATGTAGTTCACAATCCTGCACCCTTGGGTATCGCTTTTTAAGTGACACAGGTGCGTCTAATAGTATATTCTTTTCAATAGGGTCGCTCTTATACTAAGGAAGTACAAAGGTACCCTTAATGCTCTTCATAGTATCAATATATATATATATTGTATATATATATATATATAATTATTATATATCATATTATATATTATATATATATATAATATATATATATATATATATATATATATACATATATATATTATATATATATTATATATATATATATATATATACTATATCTATATATATATATTATATATATCGGATATATACATATATTATCTGCAAATCATCTTCTGAGACTTTTTGAAGCCATATCTTTTCTTTTATCTGCCAGGCCGAAATTTTCTGTAGTAGAGTGTCTGCTCAAAATCATTTTCCAACCTGATTGCTGATATTATTTGGTCTGTTTCTAGGGTTAGTCTTGACCATAGTTTTAATGCCAACTTGTTATTAACCAAGTGAGTTTTCATGGGGATAGTCCATTGCCATACCAGAAGTCGTAGGGATGCATGGTTTATTCGCTATGTGACAAAGAAAATTAAATTCGTCCAGGATGAGCTCCCTCTCACCATGAAGCCCCAACTGGGGAATGAGCGACAATGTCACCAAACGCAGTAACTCCTAGGATCCTCACCTGGATATATACCATACCCACAGTTCCTTAAGGGTCGTCAGTCCGTCGACATCAAACCCAGCACTGAGAGAATGATGTAACAAACATTTCCCCTCGCTCCGCCACGTTGGCTACTCTTAGTTTTACAAGTGGAGCAGCATGTTGTCCAACTCCACCATACATCAAGTTAAAAGAGCTCTGAATTCAGTAATCCAATACCATGCCAAGGTCATCAACGAAAGAGGAAGAAGGGAAGGGGAAAATTTATCATATTAGGCAATCAAGTAGAAATAAACATAATAATTAAATTTGGAACTGGAACTAAGACTCCATTGATCATCATCTTACTCTTTCAACTCTAATCACACCTTGATCTTTTAATTCTTCTACCAGCTTCGCCTCCGAGCACGACACTAGTTTATGTACATATATCATTTCCTTTGAGTAATTCCAAAGAGCATGTACTGCACAGTTCTACTTTAACTTCTCTGAGATGCAATAACGTTTTTAATTTTTCACTTTATTTTGGTGAGGTCAATTCTGGTGCCAGTTTTCCTCGACCTTCACATGATATCTTGGGTCCTTGGCCATAACACTTCAAAATGTATCTGTACACATCTAAGGTCATAAGAGGAGGTATTGGCAGTCATTGTGTGCCAAAACCATATCATCAGAGGGCCAATGAGTACTCAAATCTTTATAGATACTACTCATAAAGATCAAATAAAGAAAAATTAAAGCTGAAAACCTTAAAAAGATATCATCAGCCTTAATGGAGTTTATTCTTCTACCAGTGGCACAAGTGAAGAGCTGAGTCCCAAATGTTTGCCCTTTACCCTCCACAGGGGATGGCAAAACACAATTATGGTTTTATGGTGGCCCAAGTGTAAGCCAAACCCACTTGCTGGGACTGAGAGTATTGCAAGAATACAATCATTCCCATCCTAATCATATTATGGCCAACCAGATAGAATGCCAAGACCCGCCTAGAATCATGGCCCAGCCCTAAAGAATAGTTCCACCCTTGAGCTATCAATCTGATATCTCTAATGTCCAAACATTATCATGTAGTTGGTGATCCTACCACAGTTCCCTCTATTTAGCTTTAGCTATAAACTCAGTCCCAGCTATGATGCCTTATTTATTTATCAGGTCTAACAAAATTTCCAAAGGTGGAAAATTCCAAAAAAATTAAGCCATACTAACACATAATGATATTTAGGACTCCTGGACTCGAACCTGGGAATAAATTCCAAGTGTTCAAGAGCCCACTCATCATGTCTATCTAGGTGGTTAGATTAACCAGCTTTTCTATACTGGAACTATTACAAGAACACAATCATCTTACAATCATTATACTGGCAGAAAACCAGTCCTAGAGTCAAAAGCGTTAGACTAACCAGCCTTTCTATACCGGAATTATTACAAGAACACAATCACATCACACAATAATTCTATCTGTGGAAAACAGATCATAGAGTCATGAGTGCTAGACTGAACCAGCTTTTCTGTACTGGAACTATTACAAGAATGCAACCATCTTTAATACAATTGTATCAACGACAAGCCAGTCACAGTGAAAATAAAAACCCAGACCTATAATCCACTGACTTAAATTTGATATAGTTTTATCAAGATATTTAATATGGGTTCACATTTAACATCTCTAACGTCCACACACCACCGCAACAGCTCCCACTACTGGCTTCAAAAATGAACTTACTATGAGATTCAGGGCCTCTGTAACACGGTTTTTTCGCAATAACTTTTTATCTATGCATTTCATAAATATAACGCTTATTCAGAATACATATTATATCTACACATAAATTTTGACTGTATTCTGCATTACGTAGATTGAATAAATTTGGTACTTATAATGTAAAAGTGACCTTTTTTGAAGACGGGCCAACTTACTCAGAGAAAAGGTTTCAAACGCACTCGTTACGTAACTTATGACAGCATTTCTTCCCTCTTTCTCGATGGATGATTGGCTGTACGTAACGAAGGCTAAACCTCTGGCAACAATGACATACAAATTTAAATACAAGCAAAGCCGTACACCTTTATGAACTCTGGAACCTCTCCACTGATAATTGTCATAATGAACAAACCAGCAAAATATGTTATTAAATAGGTTTCCTAAGAAATTACAGTCTACTTTATAGGTCACAATCAGATTGACAAGATGTAGGGAATAGCTGGTAATTTTCAAAAACATAGTAGACAAGCTTGATTTGATAACTGCTATATCCATTGTCAAGCAATTTTGATTTATTGGCTATCTACCTATTTACTGAAAAAAAAGAGTCGGTACCGTATATTGGCTTTAAACCTTCACCAATAATTATCGTCAGAATGATGACTTCATGAGGCTCCACCCACTTTCGCCTCGTTATAATTCAGGATAACACTGAAGGCTACCATGGGCACTGTTGGATTAGAAAATTTAACATCTGTCTATGAAAAATAATTTCTCGAGTAGTTGTAAGAAAGGCTAAATGATCCTCAAGGGTCCCAGCAGTTGGCCTAAACGTTTAATTCGTGTATATTACTGCTATACTGTTGCAGCACTACTGCTACAGTAGTATTACTACGCTAGCACTGATACCCCACCCACATCTATGTATCGTTCCGCCATTCATAAAGTCTTTGGGTTTCAGAGCCGATGGAGTTTCTGCCTGGTGGATGGGCTGGGCAAATTTTGTCAAAAGGCGTGTTTACCTTGCTTACGTAATGAATGTTTTTCGACTCTTGGCTCATAATCATTGGCCATGGCGTCGGCTAGATCATTTTTACTCTATAAAAATTAAAAATATCAGGTTTAGGTTATTGGTAATGCTGACAAAATTTGTGTGTGGTTGTAAAATATACATATGTCAACTTTCAGCTACATTCGATGCTTTGACAAGGAGCAAAGTCCAAAAAACCGTGTTACAGAGACCCGGAAACTCATAGTAAATCTCTGCAGTGCCATCTCCTATCAACAAAAAAAGACAACATAAAGCAAATATTAAAAAGGTTGAGCACATGGAACTATAAACATGGATTGGAAATGTGTGAAACCGCCGTGTGCAGCATCCCGCCCTTGCAAAGGGTGGAGAGAGCTTTGTTATAGCGCCAGTGAAGCAGAAACATAATGACACCAATAACGGCAGTCAGTGCTTTGCCATTAATTGTACAAACTTCAAAAAACAGATTTTCTAAACAATATAGCATCTCTTTTCACAAGTAAGTTTAGTTTTTACATGCTTTTTAGTCGTATCAGCAACGGTAAACATAGCCAAACAACACAATACTATCACCCATGAGCCATGCTGTCATGGCAGCTGTAGTTTTACACTTAGACAGTAAATCTTGACTTGAGGGGACAGATTATGTGACAAGTCAATGCCTACAGCTGTAATCAGTAAGCATACAGTTGCAATAATCACAGATCATGTCACCAAATTGCTGGTAATACAACTGATTGCACTTAAAATGTGATTCTCCTGATTGGGGCATTTACTTTGATTTATGTTATTATCACATAGCCAGGCTCCACAGTCAGGAATTGCAGGGTAGAGGCATTTGCCAGAAATGCAATTAACTTGTTCTCTTCAAGGGGCAGTAATATTCAGTGTTACGAGTTCAGCTTTTGTACACTGAGCATAAAATTGTCTACAAATTCTGAAATTTAGTGGTCAGTCAGCCTGTATCACAATGCCCACCTCGCCATATTGGAGTGTAATCTGTTAATTTTCCATGACAATATCTTGTCATCTATGACATTTCTTGCACTAAGTTAAATTGAATTTAGTAGTACACATCATTCAGTCTAATTTGTTTGTTTGTATGGTGTTTTTACATTGCATAGAAACAGTGGTTATTCAACAATGGGACCAACGGCTTTACGTGACTTCCGAACTACGTCGAGAGTGAACTTCTATTGCAAAAAATACGCATCTCTAACACCTAAATAGAATGCCCAAAAATCAAACTCGTGGCCACCATACTGATCACTCCACTGAGGCGCTTATTCAATCTAGTAATTTCTGTT
>NC_061107.1:64233115-64328115 GCF_015104395.2 Macrobrachium nipponense
CATTATTTTCTAGATGCCGCATCAATCTAGAACCCACCATTTTCTCAAACAATTTACATACACTAATTGTAAGAGATATTGGCCGATAGCTTGTAGGAAGATGAGGATCATTCAATGTTATCTTAATGAGAACAACGATTGCAATCTTCCAAGAAGGGGGGAGAATACCAGTTTCCCCTATTTTGAAAAGATTTTAAGGAGATAAAATTTAGACGAATCTGAAAGATTTTTCAGCATGCTATAAAGAATGTTATCATTCCCAGAGGATGCTGATTCAGATTATGACAGCATCCCTTAATGCCCTCATAGTTAACTTGGAATCATAAGAATTGCCATTTTCAGAATTTAAATTAAAGGAAATGGTTGAATTCTAATATTCTGGAAACGAGTTGAATAGCTCCTGGAACTCAATATTTCAGAATTTCAGAAAATGCTCACCCAGTTATTCAGCAACTTCATTAGGCTTGGTGACAAGGTCTCCATTGATTTCAGACAAGGTGTTGGTGTTGGAACATATATACCACTTAGCTTTCTAATCTTTTTCCAGATCAATCTGATTGGGGTCATGGGATTTATGCCATTTATATATAAAAGTCAGGATTCCCTTTTTAGTTTTTAAAAATATTTTCGCTCTTTTGCCATAGCTCTTTGGTAAATAGATTTTGCTATTGCTGACTGACTGCATTTATGACGCCTATAACATTTCCTAGTAATTTCCCTCAAAATACCACAGGTTTTATCCCACCAAGAAACAGCAGGTCTGTGTGGTATCCCTTTGGTCTTAGGTATTGAGTTTTCACCACTATTCAATATTTCGAGACAAAGTACTCATAAGCCTTTATATGGCATTTGAAGGATTCAAATTCCTGGGATAGGTTAATAGCTTCTTGGAATTTTACCCACTCTGCTTCCTTTTCCTTGCATTTGATTTGACAATTCGAGGGGATATTTCTCACAAACTTAAGATGAACGGGAAAGTGATCACTGTCATGTAGAAACTCATCTACAGACCAATTAAAATCTAGATAGAGAGAAGAAGAGCAAATGCTCAAGTCTATAACAGATGAACCACCTGTGTAGAGATTATGGTATGTCATTAAAAAGTGTAAGATCATTATTATTAACAATGTCATCAATGATCCTACTTTCTGTGTCTAAAAAAAATCTCCGCCCCAAAGTTGATTGTGAGAATTAAAATCACCAAGTATTAAAAAAGGAGGAGGAAGTTGACTGATTAAGCCTTGAATGTCCCCAAGAGTGAACCTACATATTTGGGGGAAGGTAACGAGAGCAGATTGTGATTTCTCGTTCAAAAGTAGCCCGGATAGCAATTGCTTGAAGCTCTGTGTTCAGGGGAACCATAAAATGTTGCAATACTTTATTAATACTTATTGCAACACCTCCATGGGCACGATCCCCATCAGTGGGGCTCATCTTATAGATTTCATAGTTTACGCTTGGATTGTACACTGAATCCCCTAATTTAGTTTCTTGGGGACATACAACCTCTAGGTTATGCTCATGCAGTAATACTTTTAGAATTTCTGAACGAGTCCTTAGTCCTTTACAGTTTCATTGTAAAATGTCCAGATTAAAATATTAGTGCTAGGAGCTACCAAGGGAAATTATATATTGATCTATACTAGTTTTTTTTTCCTTATGGGACTTTAAAAGTTTTTTTAGATTGTCTTGAGATATGTGGCTTATGATTATGTTTTTATTAGCTTTTTGATACAGAGGAGAGTGGACTTCAACTACTATTTTCTTTTTATCCAAGGAACTTGATTCCTTGGTTTTTTTCAGGGGCAGAAGCATCCTCACTGTTGGCTTCACTGTTACATTTTTATGGGGTTTGGAAATCTCCATCCTTTGAGCAAGTGGAGGAGAGGATGAAGGAGTTCTCTCTCTCTTTGGCTCTCTAGTTTGTTCCTGTTACATTTCTTCAAGGGTTTCTTGCTACAGAGATGGGACAGACATAGGGAGGATTTCATCAATTGGAGATGAGTCTATATCAGCAGGCACATCTTTCTTAAATAAGGGAGCTTCAACTCTACCCAGCCGATCACCTAGATCAGATGACTGGGTTTCAGTAGTTCCTGATTTTACTGCAGTTAAAGGTATTACATTGGTGACTTGAGTTTTTTAGGGGCTATGGAATTTAGAGCTATATCATAGGTCTTTGTCTGACCAATTAATTTCTTGGCATAAACTAATACTTAAATGTTCAGCATTAGCTTTACATACAGCTGCCTCTTCAAATTTATATTGGCTGCACTTTTTATTGGATGGGGTATGAGTCCCTTCACAATTAATACATTTTGGCTGTTTCGAACAAGGACCATGTTCAGGAACTGAGCAATTATTACAAATTTTATTGTTTTTGTGGCTTCTGGATGGATGGCCATATTGAAAACAGTTGTAGCACTGCAGAGGGTTTTAAAAAAATGGTTTGACTTTTACCCCTTCATTTCCAAAACTGATGTAAGATGATACATTAAACATTAAACAAACATTAAAATGACCATATTTGCCTTTGGAACTTTTCTTACCTTCCATACAGAAGTTGGACTGATTTCTAATATTTCTCTTTCTGTCAATTCACAAATGTCTCTATCGAATATTACTCCTTTTCCATAACTAAAATTCATGTGTGGTCTAATTTCTTTTATCATATCATCTCTCTCGAACTTCCTCATTGTCAGCATGTATGACTGTGTCTTTGATTTGGCATGAATGAGGACACTGCCTTTACCAAACCTTGAGATGTTACCCATGTCAATACGGCCAACATTTTTTTGGATGTATCTGCTAAATTTGAAGTAATTATAATTTTCGTCCCTATCAGATACTACCAACCACATTGGATGGATGGATGGATGGATTATGAAACTTAGGGACAAGCCCAAGCACTGGGACCTATTATGGTCATTCAGCGCCGTAATGGAATGAAATAAATAATCTGATAATTAATAAAATGTAGTTGAACGTGATGATAATCTGATGTGAATAAAACTTAAAAACCTTATTTCATAAAAAAAAAAAAAATTATATATATATTTTCATATTAAAATGCAATTAAAAGTATAACTGCATACACTTGTGTGTATTATGTGAAAGGTAAAATTAAATATTAATAAAAATAAGTCAAATTTTATAGTATATATCAATCTCTTTTAAGAACTTTACAAGGTTATTGACATCAACATCATCATCTAAAATGTAAGAAAGTTGTTTCCCTGAAAGACCGAATTTCCTGCAGGCAGCACCATACACTGGGCAACAAATCAGAATATGTTCGACTGTCAACAGGCAGCTACAGCGAGCACAGACTGGAGCCTCACTTCCTTCAAGTATAAAGCTGTGCGTCAATCGGGAATGGCCAATATGAAGTCTCGTTAAAACAATCTCGGTCCTCCTGTCTCTATGAAACGAAGACTGCCAAAAATTCAAATTAGGGCTGATTGCCTTCAGCTTCTTGTTTCTGGCAAGGAGGTTTGAGGACCATCGCTCCTGCCATTTGTGGCGGATATAGCTTCGAATAGGAGACTTCATATCAATGTATGAAACTTCATGGATATCCAGTGATTTTTTATTACATACTCTTTTTGCTGCTCTATCAGCTTTTTCATTACCTTTGATCCCTACATGGGCAGGAACCCAGCAGAACGAAACAGCTTTGTGTTTGCAAGAAATTCGAAACAGTCACTCTTGAGCTTGGAGAATCAAAGGATGTGATGAATTGCAAATATTAAGACTCTCCAAAACACTTTTAGAGTCCGAATATATAACAAATTTCTTCTTCTCGGTACGATGAAAAATAGCTAATGCTCTATTAATGGCAGAAAGTTCTGCTGTATATACTGAAGCCGAATTTGGTAGTTTTGCAGCCTCACAAGAGTCTTCTGTAATTACGGCTAGCCCAACTCCCCCTCTTGACTTGGAACCATCTGTATAAATCTTATACGTACTATCATGAGTTACATCATGTTCTAAGAATAAACTCTTTGCCATTTTATCAGAAAGGTCCTTCTTGACCATAGTTTTGTTACAAACTTTTGGCTTTAGGGATAAGCCATGGGGGGAATCTGAAAGGCAACTAACTGAGAAACATTCTGATTTTTTGGAGTATCATTATTCACTTCTTGATGTAGCCTTATCTGGAAGGGGACAGATGACCTTGATTTAAATTTCCTGTTGTCAAGTTGGTGAATGACCTTATTGGAAGGATTTTCGGAACTGCTTTTTACGTACATTATGTAGCGCAGACCCAGTTCCTCCCGTCGTAAGTCAAGTGGCAGTTGATGGGTATCTACATACAGACTCTCAACAGGAGATGTTCGGAATGCACCAGAGCAAATTCGTAATCCCATGTTATGGACAATATTGAGGTCGTTAAATTTGCTTTTACATGCTGAAGAATAAATCTGACACCCATAATCTAGCTTTGATCTACAAAGTGCATCATAAAGTCTTTATAAACATTTCTTGTCAGCTCCCCACACATATCCAGAGACTACTTTCAAAAGATTAAAAGATGCTTTAATTTTACATTTAAGGTTATCAATATGTTTGGTCCAGGTGAGTTTTGAGTCAAAAGTCATTCCCAAAAATTTGATATCGGCAGCATATGGTAAAATAGATCCCTCGAGTTTTAAATTAGGTATAACCTCTTAACGCCTGCTCCTTGAAAAGCAGATAGCAACACTCTTAATGGCTGAAAATTTAAAACCATTTAGCCTGGCCCATTGGAGACAGAATCAATAGCTTTCTGTAGATATCGGCATGCAGATATAGCATCGTAGGCAGTGCAATAAATGGCCAAATCATCCACAAACAATGAAGCTCAAACTGGGCTTAGAACTTCATCCAAGATGCTATTTATGGGAACAGCAAAGAGGATCACACTGAGAACACTTCCTTGTAGAACACCTTCCTCTTGTTTAAAAGGGGACGACAGAAAGTTCCCTACTCTCACTTTTATTAATCTCTCGGATAGGAAGGAATGAATGAACCAAATTAAGTTGTCCTTAATACCCATTTTCTGTGGTTGTTTAAGAATTCCATTACGCCAAGTAGTGTCATAAGCTTTCTCTAAATCAAAGAAGACCCTATTGTCTGAAACTGATTGACAAAACCCTGAGGAATTTGGTTGGAGTCTCATAAGTTGGTCGAGGGTATATCTATTTTTACAAAACCCTAATTGGAAAGGAGAGAGAAGCTTAATTGATTCTAAGTGCTATACAGGCGATAATTTATCATTTTTTTCATTAACTTGCAAACACAGCTTGTTAGTAATATAGGTCTATAACTTGAACTTTGTTGGGGATCTTTATTTGGTTTTTGAACGGGGATTATGATGGAAATTTTCCTGGATCTCGGCATAACTCCAGTCTCCCAAATCTTATTAATGATCTTAAGAAGGTAGCGTTTGGCCTCTTCAGGTAGCTTCCTAAGCATTATATATAACATCAGCTTCCAATGGCTTCCATTTCTGTGGCATTTCTGTAGGGACATTTCTGGTAAACTTTAAAAGAATGGGATAGTGATCACTGCCATTTAAAAATTCATTTACTGACCAAATAAAATCTAAAGCTATTGCAGAGGAACATATACTCAGATCAATAGCAGAGTAAGAATTAAAATACATATTATGGTAAGTCATAGTACCATCAATTAAAAGCACAATATCATTATTATTAATAATGTCTTCTATAATTTTACCTTCATTATCTGAAGTACACCCTACCCATAACGGATTATGGGCATTAAAATCACCAAGAATAAAAAATGGTTGTGGCAGTTGATCAATTAGTGATTGGATATCAGCATTTGTGAAGCTTGATCTAGGAGGCAGGTAGATGGAACCCACAGTAATCTGCTTGTCTAATGTGGTCTTAAGAGCAACAGCCTGTAAATTTGTACTGAGGGCTACAGGCAAGCATTCCAGTGATTTGCTCACGATAATAACTGCTCCTCCATGTGCTCGATCACCCATTGGAGGGGTGGACGTGAAGTTCTCATAATTAAGTCCAGGATTGAACTTCTCTGGACCAAATTGAGTTTCCTGCAGGCAAATTACTCCAGGATTAGTTTCTTAGGAGGACCTTTAGATTTTCACCACAAGAACACAATCCTTTACAGTTCCATTGTAGGATGTTGAATAAAGCCATTACAAATCCGATTTGGAAGCCTTTCTTTTTTCCTCTTTGGGTGGTCTGGAAACAGATGGTTTTTTATGACTAACCCTGTGATCTTTATTTCTCCTAGTTTGATTTTCTTTACTAGGAGGATGAACATCTACCGTTGTAATCTGTGCAACCTCTTTAACTTGGTGGTTGTGTTCCATTGTAATACTTGCTTCACTTGAGGAAAGCACACTATAGCTGTCAAATATCGAAGCATGCTTATTTGGAGTATAAGGGGGAGAGCCTGAAGGAGTCCTTCCTCTCTTGGGGTTCCTTAACTGTTTTGATTCCATTAGATCAGGCAGAGATTCTGCCTGTGATAGATTTACTACTTTAAAAGTAGGAGATGGAAGAGATGATGGGAGAGCCTCTTCATCTGGACGAGACTCTTTTCAACCACAGGCAGCTTGCCTGCTTTGGTGGTGTGTGCTCTTGCTTCCAGTGACTGAGCACCCAACCCAGATACCCGGGTCTCTACCACATGAGTTAATACACCTACTGCAGGAGAAGGTGCTCCCACAGGACCCCTTGTGGTAGTAAGGGTAGTGGGTTTAAAGCTCTTGCATAGCTCTTTGATTGGCCCAATTGCTAATGTGTTCAGCATTAGCCTTATTTATTGCTGACAGTTCATATTTGTATACTTCACAGTTTTTATCATTAGCCTTATGGTTCAGCTGACAATTACAACAATTTGGTGTTTCAGAACAAATACCATGGTCATGGGCAGAGCAATTTATGCTAACTTTTGCGTTCCTACATACTTTTGATTAATGACCACACTTGAAACAGTTGAAACATTGAATAGGTTTCCCAACCACATTGGAGGTTTGGGTATTCTTTCGAGAGTGGCACTGGCATTCAAATTTGGCTGTGCCACTTGTACCCATTGTGATGGTCAGTTTGTTTGTTTGTTTGTTTGTTTGTATGGTGTTTTTATGTTGCATGGAACCACTGGTTATTCAGCAACGGGACCAACGGCTTTACGTGACTTCTGAACCATGTCAAGAGTGAACTTCTATCACCAGAAAGTGATGGTCTGTAATCATCCATATTTTTAGGGGCCCTGTCAGACAGTCCTCCCTTGACAATCTTTTTACAATCTTTATATTATTGATACTGCTGCTGGCTTTGAGTGCAGCTTCATGTTTTTCAAAAGTCAGCCATGCCTCCCATTTTCTCTCACTTTCATCAAAGTTCATCCTCAACTCTTCTATTTTGTCATAACTACCAAACGAAAGAGAAAGTGTCTCATAGTCACATTCACATGCCAAGGGAATGTGCTTTACATGCAACACTCTCAAACTATCTAATGTGTTCTCACAATGGGTTCTTTTCAATTTGCAATGACTACCCTGAGAGGTAGTACCACCACTGGAGCATTCCATATCCAAGGTCAAGTTCATGTCACAGGTCGTCATCTGTGCCAAATCATCATCAAAGGGACCAGGGGTACTAGAATCCTTATGGTTACTAGTCACACATGCATAGTATAAAAACCGATCAGAAAAATTAAATCTGAAAATACTAAAAAGGCATCAGCCTTTCATGAAGTTTATTCTTCCACCAATGGCACAAGTGAGAGTCAACTCCCAAATGTCTGCGTCCCTACCCTACCCCTGGGGATGGCACAACGTGGTTAGAGTGGCGCAAGTGTAAGCCAAACCAGCTTGCTAGGACTGAAAGTATTACTAGAATACAATCATCCCCACCCGAACCACGTTATGGGCAAACCGGAAAGAATGCTGAGAGTCCTATTCCCAGGACCAGACGCATTGGGATCTGTGGCCCATCCCTGAAGAATAGTTCCGCCTTGAGATATCAATCTGATATCTCTCAGGTCCGAACATTATCGGGTAGTTGATGATCCTATCACAGCTCCCACTATTAGCTTCGGATATAAACCCATTCCCGGCTATATCTTTTCCAATTTGAGATCCAATAAATTTTACAAAAGGTGGAAAGTTCCACAATATTACTCCAAATGAATATATACAAAAAATATGAAACTCTTGGACTCAAACCCGGGAACTAATTCCTGAGGTTCAAGAGCCCACTCGCCACGTCAAGGTGGTTTCATATCGAGGGGAACAACTTAATTTGAACTGGTGACATTTAGACATATGTTTAGTAAGGGTTATGTAGCTTTGAAGTGAAGATGGAAATATACTGCTTCGAGTTTTGTGACTTTAAAATGTTCGGGAGACATTTATATATTATATATATATATATATATATAGATATATATATAAGTATATATACATATGATATATGATATATATATAAGGTATCATATATATGTATATATATAGATATATATATATATATATATATATATATATATGTAAATATATGTATTATATATATATATATATATATATATAATATATATATATATTAATATATATATATATATATATAGATATATGTGTATATATATATATATATATATATATATATATAGTATGTATATATATATATATATATATAGTATATAGATATATATATATAGATATATATATATGATACACATATATATGTGTATATCAAAAAAAATATATATGGTTTTTTTTATTATATATATCATTACACATATACATATATGTGTATAATATATATTATATATATATAGATATTATATATATATATATATATTAGCCAATGTAGCGAGAACACGTGCCTGGGAATATCCTTAAATCCACGGTAGAAAAGTGATTTGAAAAACTAGGGACTTGGAACAAGTTTTTTTGTAGTATATTCTATATTTTCAAGTTCACACTGAATATGATGGAGATTGACAGGCCTTTATATACAAAAACAGAAAGGGGAGCCGGGCTTACAGTAAGTTAATCTGGGCGGCGTGTTCTTTAACCAAAAGAGGCAAGGAGAGAGGATCAACGGACAATCCAGGATGGATATTTAAATTTCTCGTTGACGTGGCTACAATAAAAATGGATTCCAGCAGATTCCTTTTTCGGTGATATTTGGCACTGCAGATTATCGAGGAATTATCCCAGTTGATAGCATGGCCTGTCTTAAGCCAATGATCTGCAATGCCATTATTCGTTAAGCCTCTTGATAAGGCATATTTGTGCTGAGAGCATCTCCCCTTTAGATCTTTGGATGTTTGCCATACATATATTTTATTACATTCTTTACAAGGAATACTGTGTACAATATTGTTTGAATTAGACGGGTTATTATTAATTAGTTTATTTCTCAAATTATTATCATATTTAAATACTAAGTTAATATCAATAGTTTTTAAAATGGGTACAGCAGGAATGAAATTAGGATGACATGGTACACAAAGAATATTATCAAGTTCTTTGTTACCATTGGTTGGATTGGAGAAGCAAATCCACAGTTATGTAAATGTACATATATTTAAATTTAAAAACAGCAAGGATAGCTTTCGGGAATCTGTACGGTTCCCTTTATCAATCTGACACGTTGATATAACATACAGCGAAGTAAACAAAACAGGAGTCAAAAATTAAGTGACTTGTATATAAACAATGGAACCGGTCGTCAAGTATAAATCAGGCAATGCCGTCGTTTTCTTGAACATCTAATTGGTCCTTGCCCAATGCGGTCGTTCTGATAGTTATCTTCAACAGCATAGGCGCCGGCAGCATCGGTTACTGGAAGTAGCCTAGTTACCTGAACGGGAGAAAGAGATGCAACCGCAGCATCAGATGTGGCTAAAGAGACAACACTATCATAATGTTCTTTATTCTTAAAGCCTTTAATATATTTCTTGGAAATAAGGTTACTGGTGAATTTATCTTACTATGTGTGAAGGATTTATTGCCTTCCATAGAAAAACCAGTCTATCGCCGCACCCTCCACTAGCCTTCTTATACCAACTTCTTTACTTCTAAAAATTACTTTAGATTCTTCCCAATTTTTTACACCTGCTTTGTTTACTTCGCTGTAATGTTATATCAACGTGTCAGATTGATAAGGGGAATCGTACAGATTCCCGAAAGCTATCCTTGCTGTTTTTAAATTTAGATATATGTACATTTACATAACTGTGGATTTGCTTCTCCATTTGAAGACTCGTGCTACTAAGAGGATTTTTTAATTAATTGGTTGGATTGTAATATGTCTTTTCCTCTTTATTTTTACAAAGTTCCAAAAAATATAGAGGGTAAAATAATGGATTTTATCAATAATTTCAAACACATGAATTTTTGGAAGATGAGTTTAAAATTATTGATAAAATAGGAGATTCATTATGTTACCCTCCATATTTTTTGGAACTGTAAAAATAGAGCAAAAAAACATATCACAATCCAACCAGTGTTAAGAAAGAACTTATTAATATTCTCTGTCTACCATTTCATCCTAATTTCATTCCTGCTGTACACATTTTAAAAACTATTGACATCAACTTAGTAACTAAATATAATGATAATCTGAAAAATAAACTAACTAAGAATAGCCCATCAAATTTAAACAATACTGTATACAGAATTCCTTTTAAAGAATGTAATAAAATTTATGTAGGGCAAAGATTTAAAGGGGAGATGCTCTCAGCACAAATATGACATATCAATGAGTAATGGAATTGCGGATCATTGGCTTAAGACAGGCCATGCTATTAACTGGGATAATTCCTTGATAATCTGCAGGATCAAAGATCACCCAAACAGGAATCTGCTGAAATCTATTTTTATTGAAGCTACGTCAACAAAAAATTTAAATCTCCATCCTGGATTATCCCTTGATCCTCTCTCATTGTTTCTTTTCCTTAAAGAACACACTGCCCAAATTAACAAACTGTAACTCTGCCGCCCCCCCCCCCCCCAACAACTTTGTTTTTGTATATAAAGGTCTGATAACTTCTATTATATTCAGTGTGAACTTGAAAATATAGAATAGACTACGAAAGTGCTTGTTTCAGGTCCAGTTTACACTGACCTTTTTACCGTGGATTTAAACACACACACACACACATACACATATATATATATATATATATATATATATATATATATATATATTATATATATAGATATATATATATTATCTATTGTATAATATATTAATCTATATATATATATAAAATAGACCGTATGTGTAAATATAACGGAATGCCAACACTGAGATTATTTGGCCATATACCGATTCTTTTGCTGACAGTTTCATTGGTAAAGTGTTGGGCAGAAGGAGAAGAGGAAAACCATGAAAGTTATAAAATGGATGAGTTATTGAATATTAATATTCTGGCGCAAGAGTGACTGCAGTGCTTCATGTGTAAAAACATTCAAGTCTATGGGCTGAAACCACGTCATATTGAGGACAAGTGATCAGAAGTTATACACGAAACAATAAAATTCAAAGAGACTTGTATCTCCATACTGGAACCTACACCTCCTTCGTGAAAATGAATTCTGTATTTGTTGAGATGAACTGTTGGCCTATTGTAAACAATCAAATGGAGTGCAAAATTTAACTTAGGCGAATATAAAAATAACAATATTTTGAAATGACTGGTCATAAGGAAAGAATGAAGGCAAATATATTGTGAAATGGGTGTATACTCCAGGACTGTTATGATGGGAGTTGCAGGATGATCTAGAAAGGTCAGAATAAATGTCGTGAAAAAGGAGAGAGAGAGTAATATATATATATATATATATATATATATATATATATTTATATATATATATACACACACACACACACACACACACACAATTGATAAAACTAATCCCTTTTACCAGATATAGATGTGTAAAGGCACTGGACAAAACTTATAATAAGTGGAAATCAGGTTGATAACGAGTGACGTGAACAAGATTGGAATGCTAATTGTGGACAAGATTAGAATGTCAATTGTTTATGGAAGCTTACAAACATTTTAACAGTCGAGTGAAGCTTACGAATCATAATATTACCCGCCGCACTAGTGAGATTGCGAGCGCGCAAATGACCTGGATTAGTTCGGAATCTCTTGACTGTGACGTCAGTGCGTTAAATAGGACGTGTACATGGGAAATGGAAACACACAGAACAGACTAGCATGCTAGCATTCATGTGTTCAGTAGCGTGTGTATGTCCATACGTCCATTAGAACAAATGAATAAGATATAATCTCTAGTATGGGAATTAATGGAAATTAGACGAAAAACTGTCGTAGTGATCACAAGAGACTTTGGAGATCCGAGGAGGCGCTAAGATCCATCGGAAAAGATGGATTCTGTTGGTGCTACTTAAAAATGAATTCTCTACACTTTTATATGACGTGTATTGATAAAGACTCAGGTAGTGGTCTGACAGTGAGGATAAAGGGGATAATTATATACATGATGTTTCCATGGAATAGTAATGGTGATTTAATGATGTTCTGTGGGATTTTCTTAAATTTAGTCCATTGGCTGAGGGGGACCCCGTGTGCATGAGATGTCCCATAAATTTCTCTTCATAACTTTGAAGTATACCATACGACAAATGAAAAAAGTCTGGGTAGAATTTTTCTACCCCCGCCGGTAACTGAGAAAATAACGTGATGAGCCACGCCCATTTCTCGCTCCTCTGGACGAATATTAAGGGGTACTGGAAACTTAAATAGCTATAAATCTTTATGTATAAATCACAGAACAACAAACTATACCTCAAAATGTTTGTATTTAAGTCTTCTATAATTCTGTAAGTAAATTATGCAAATTAATATGCAGCTGAGGCCAACAGAGGTCAAAAGGTCCCTAAATCTGGTGTTTTGGGAGAAGTTAAAATTACTCCCACTTGTGAAACCTGGAAAAGATCCATTCAAGACAGAAAATTATCGTCCTATTGCATTGACATCTTGTTTGTGCAAGATCATGGAAAAAAAGTGTGGTTTTCGGAGTATGCACTCCACAACTGATGTATTGGTACGAAAGGAATCTTCAATATGTGAAGCTTTTGCCAACAAGCAACATCACATCACTGTTTTCTTTGATCTAGAGAGGGCTTATGATACAACATGGAGATATGGCATTTTGAGGATCCTTCATGAATGTGACCTTAGATGCAATTTGCCCCTCTTTATTAAAGCTTTTTTAAAAAATAGGTTATTTCAGGTTCAGGTTGGAGAAACATTGTCAGATGTGTTTTTGATGACCTATCGATTTCCTTTGCAGCATCAAGGATGGCAGTGGCTGAGCGCCGTCTTCAGCTCTGCATTGATAATATAGTTAAGTGGGCTGAGGTTAATGGTTTTAAATTTTCTGCTAGTAAAACGGTAACTATGCACTTTTGTCGTGTAAGGGGAATCCACCCAGATTCAGATCTGTTCATTCATAGGCAGAGAATTCCATGTGTTGGTGAAACAAGGTTTCTTGGCTTGATTTTTTATAGCAAGCTGACCTGGATTCCACATCTGAAATATATTAAGGCAAAATGCTTGAAAGCAATGAATTTGCTGAAAGTCCTGTCTCACACTTCGTGGGGTGCAGACCGAACTCAGATGTTGAGATTATATAAAGCCTTG
This sequence comes from Macrobrachium nipponense, assembly GCF_015104395.2. NCBI lineage: Eukaryota > Metazoa > Arthropoda > Malacostraca > Decapoda > Palaemonidae > Macrobrachium > Macrobrachium nipponense. The sequence continues at coordinate 64,246,781 of NC_061107.1, forward strand.
GTCTTTTCAAAATTAAGTTAAGGGTGTGAGGTGTACACTTCTGTGAAGCCGAATAGCCTTAAAATGCTCAACTCAATTCATCATGGAGGAATACGGTTGTGTACTGGAGCATTTAAATCATCTCCCACCGATAGCATGCTTGTAGATGCTGATGAGGTGCCCCTGGATCTTAAATTATAAGCGACTGCTGGTTCGGAGCTGGTATAGATTCCAGAGGCTACCTAAGTCTTTAACCAGCATTTGTATGAGAAATTGTAATAAGTATGACTTTGCCAAAGGTGCTAAGTGGCATATCATCTCAAAACAAATATTATCACCTCCAGGAGCAGATTTATTGCTGTTCGAGAGAGCATATTCCAATTCTTCCATATCAAATTTTCTATTATAATATATATCTTCCCTTGTTTCAAAATTTATTGTTATTAATTCTATATTATTTTTCTTTGTGCGAAAGTGTTCATCCAAATTTTTATCACTACTTACGTTTGCTAAGTTTTCTCCTATTATACTGCTTATTTCTTTTGGATTAAGTATTCTCTTCCCATCTTTTAATATCGCATGTCTAGGTGGTTTAACATGGCTACCATCTATTTTTCTTAATTTTTCCCATATTTTTTGTATGGGAGTATTATTTGAGAGATCTGATACGTATTTCGTCCATGAAATTATTCTTCCTTTAATTACTTGTTTTTTTTTTTTAATTTTGTAGATATTTTGTTATATACAGGTTTTAAAGTATCAATTTCTGGCAATAATTTAGTAATTTTTTGCAAAGTTCCTTCTAATATTGAAAATTTTGTATTTATTTTAGTGAATTTTTTTATTCAAATTATCTAATCGTCTCCCTATTGAGTGTTTTGTATTTATTAATTCTGTTAGCCTATAGGACCACCATGGAAATTTGTGTTTTGTTGGATGGGGTTCGGTCTTTGGTATTGATTTATCTACAGCGTTTTTAATGAAACCAACTACAAATTTATTAGTTTCATTGTGGTCTTTGAAATATTCAAATGGTGGGATATTTTTTAGTGTGCTTTTTATATTGTTCCCAATCTGCTTTAAAAATGTTATAATGAGGAACATGTTTTACAGGACTATCATGCCATAAGGAAATTAATATTGGAAAATGATCACTGGTGTGTAAGTCATCAACTGTCTTCCAATCTAATCTGTCAACTATGCTTGTTGAACAGAGAGTTAAGTCCACTGAGGATAATGTCCCATGTGTTCTTGAAAAATATGTGGATATTTCATCATCATTTATACAGCAAATGTTGTTTGAATCAATTAAATCTTCTATTTTACTCCCTGCTTTATTTGAGTTTGTGCAATTACAGTCCCATATTTGGGCTATGAGCATTAAAATCACCTATTATTGTAGGTTCCTTTTTATTGTTTAGTAAATCTTTAAGTTTACCAATGTCAGTTTTTATGTGGTTGGTTGTATAAATTATAAATCACATAATTATCATTTTTTATTTGTATTTTAATACTTGATATTTGCAAGTTAGTAAAGTTTACAAGTACTTTGTCATAACATACTTTGTTATGCACATATATAGCAGTACCTAGATTTCCTTCTTCCTCTCTAGATGCACATACTAAGGTATATTTACCTATAGTTGGTATTGTTTTATTGACATGCTGCAAACATAATACCATTGGTTCATATTCCTTAAGTAATCGTTGTAATTCTCTCACATGTAATCTGGTCTGGAGACCATTTACGTTCCATTGTATAATATAATTGTTGAAAATATTATGTTAGTGTGCTATTTTCTTTTTGTGGATCATCAATTTGCATTTTTTCTAAAATCTTATTTACATTTATTTGTTTTTCTTTATAAGATATTAGATGCCCAATGCACAGACAGCCTTTTCCGTGAGTGTCCAAACTAGTAGTTTCTCTACTTCTGCATTTTATAAAATCTTTTATTGTGTTCGTTAAACAGTCTTTTGTTATATTTCTGTTTTTGTTGCACAATTCTATGAAACATTTATTACATCCACATGTGTTTTTGTGTGGTGTTCTTTTTCCATTTGCTTTTGCTGCTCCTATTATTGGTGATGGAGTAATATCTTCTCCCATCACGTAATTATTTTTGTCCATGGTTTGTTCCTGAGTGTTTCTTTGATATTCTGGGTTGTTACTTCCATTTGTTTTATTACTATTTTAGGAGACAATGGGATAATCTTATTTCTTGGTTTGTGCTCTTTCATTGGGTAGTTAGTATTTGCTTTAACAGATAATTCTCTAATGATTGTTGGCTTTTTGGTTTTGGGCGGAGTCGTCTCCAGGGGCCTCTTTTTATCTTTAGCTTCTAGTTCATTATAACTTTCTTCTAATATTTCAGTGATACATGTAACATCTTGAGATTCTATTTCTTTTAATATCTCAAAAGAATTTGAACAAAATTTAATATTTGTGCATGTTTCTTTGTTTTTTGCTATATTGTTCTTTTTCTGCAACGTATTTATTTTTCCTTGCCTTTTTTCTGTTAGGGTTTTAATATTCTTATCCATTTCCATTTTTGTCTCATTGTTTGAACTTATAGTAGAAAACGTTTGCGTCCTAGCAGGATCATACATTCCTCTGACTTTCAATTCTAACTTGGCTTCCTTTATGGGCATTCCTGTTCTTTCTTGAAGTAATTTTAATTCTGTGTTGTATATATAATACATACACTCCTTAGATCTTGCATGGAGATTTTGCCCGCAGTTCACACACTTTGCTCACCGCACTTCCACTGTGTGGAATGTTCGTCAGATCCACAGTATGCACATACAGCTGTATTACGGCAGTTTTTCTTTGTATGCCATATTTACTACAGTTTTGGAACTGTAGTAGTTTTGGAACGTACGGTCTAAGTTCTCTGCTTTGGCCCATAATTTTAATTTTTAAAGGTAATTCTTGGCTGTCAAATTTTTTTTTTGTTATTCTGAGTGTTTTTCCATTACTTCTTCTACTGTTTATGTTGTGAATTTCGCAATCTTGGACATTATTATATCTCTTTTTAAGGGAATCTAGCAATATATTTTTTTCTAAAGGTTCTTCATCATCAGGGAGTACAATGGTACCCTTTACACTGTTCATGTTGTCATGTTTTTTATATGTACATTTATATTATCAATATTTTTTTTTATTGTTAAGTAAATTTCTGATTGGCTTCTAGTTGCCGTTTCAATTAACCACGTTTGGTCTTTTATTAGTGTGAATGACATTTCTGCAGTTGAATGTTGATTCAACAAAAAGTTTTCCAATTTCAATGCCAATATTCTGTTTTCGGTTTCCATAGTAAGGAATCTTGGTGGTCTATATGGTAACCAAGTTTTGATACCATCCTACTCTTCTCTAACTGGGGTGTTCTGGGGATAGTCCATTGCCATGCCAGAAGTCATAGTGGGGTTTGGTGTATTTTCCATAGAATAATAATATTATTTTCGTCCAGGATGAGGTCCCTCTCACCAGGAAGGCCCAACTGAAGGAGGAGCAATATTGTTACATAGTGGTAACTGCTCTGGGATCCTCACCTGGATATACGCCATACCCACAGTGCCTTAAGGGTCGTCAGTCCGTCGAGATCGGACTCAGCACTGTGGGCATTTCAATTTGCTCGACCACGTCGGGTACTCTAGTTTTACGGGTGGAGTGGAGTGCCATCCGACTCCACCCTCCTTCAAGCTAAAAGAGCAGTCAATTCAGTAGTCCAAAATCATGCCATGTTCGTCAACGAAACAAGAAGAAGGGAGTTAAAGGTCTCAATGTTTAGTTGAATCCACAGCAGAGAAAATAGGCATAAAAGAGAGTAGTCTATCTGGAGTGGATCCCTAAGCCCCCCACCTCGTCAAGGAGTTGGGATCAGGGGGAGTGCAGGGTTTAACTCAAATTCTGTACTATATATTCCATCGTGGAAGAAAGAGAATGCCAATGCATATGATGAATAGCCAGCATATTTATAATGCATGCAAGAGTGCCACACTGATCACTTTCTTTAACCGATATAGGCTTTGCATTGGTTATGATGAGGTCTTGAGCCACCACAATGACATGGCTACATAGTAGAGTCGAATACCGATGAAGTTCCTTTCCCAAGTAATTTCAGCAGTTCACAATTCACGATTGCTGCATTTGATAACTTTGATCATGATGAGGCAACCTTATCAGGCATTGGTGGTAGTCATGACACAGTGAGCGCTCTGTTCCAAGATGATGATAATTCTAGCGTAAGTAAACCTAAGATCTCATCTACTACAGCAGAACATGGTCCCAAAACATTCAAGTGTGAATTGAAGTGTCAGGAACTCCAGCCATTCCACAAACCAGCGAAAAGTGCCGACTTGCCAGTAACTTATGATGTCAAAATGCACGAAACCGACCAGGATCTTCTCAATGATCCAAGGATAAAGGATATGGCTTGTTCTCTAGCCCAGCTGGACTGCTCTGAAGAAGACAAAGTAGTGAACATCCAACCTGGTGAACAGATGATGCTATCCTGGAGGGATCCCAACTCCATACTTTCTGAGAGAGATGTCCCAAAGAAGCGAGTCTGCTTTCTCCCTGTGCTTCCATACCCAGTGACCCACTATGAAGAACTTTCAGGGAATCCTCAAACACTTAGACCAGCTTAAACTGCCAGTTACATATGACGAAGGTATGTATCACATTCCTTGCGAAATTCAGTTGATCCGTCTGGAAGAGTTCAATGATCTTTTCTTGTGCATGGGGTCATTCCATATGACAAAGGTTGCCCTTGGATGCATTGGAAAATACCTAAAAAGGAGTGGAGCAGAAGGTATTCTCGTTGAGAGTTCAGTCTTTGGCGTAAATGTTGTGGATTCTGTTCTGATGGGCAAGAACTATACGAGATCACTGAAGGGACTGCAACTACTTAAGGAAGCACTGCTCAGATTGCAGTGGTTTGCATTTTTCAGCGAATGGGAGAACATGACAATACACAAAGATAAATTAGCATTGCTAGCTGATATTGAAGGGGATGATTGGTTCTTCTAGAGAAGAGAGTTTGAGATGCTACCAGCAATTTCGATATTGTAGTGATATTGTAGTGATCAACTAATCCGTGACTTTGACGATTTCACTGTCAACGCCAGGAAACAAAATGAGACGTTTGAATACTGGAACACCTTCATCTCACTGATGCAGCTGGTAGAGAGCCTGATTCGAAATGATCATGAAAAGGATTGGGATCTTCACCTCCAGTCAGTGCAGGCCCTTCTTCCTTTCATGGCAGCGTTTGATTCAACTACCTGAGATCGTGTTCTCTGTATTTAAAGGACATACGCAAGCTACCGGAAAATGCACCATTCATCTTCGAGGGATTCAAAGCAGGCAAATTTGTGGTGAAGCGAACCACTGGACGGTTCAATGCAGTTGGAGCTGATATGGCCTTAGAACAGACCATTAATAGGTCCCAAAAGAGTGCGTCTGGCATAATCAGCAACACCCAGAACAAGAAGTTCGTTGTGATATGGGAGTTGATCTACCATGAGATGCTGGCCATCGACAATTTGCGCAGGGACTTGTGTGGAGTGACCAAAAGCTTGTCGGAGGAAAGTGCTATCAGCATAGCTGAGATTGCAGCAGGGGAACATAACATTCAAGCCATACTTAGAACAATACTCAGGAATGAGAACCCGTTCCAATTGACTCCAGGCCAAGTGAAGCTTCACAACATCTTGACCCAAGAAGTCATATCTGAAGATATCAGAAACCAGCTACTCTCGGTCAAAGAAATCGGAACCAAAGCCTATGACACACTTAGAAAGGAGCGATTTATAGAGAAGTCTGTGAGATTATCCTCAACCATCCACAGAACCAACCAGATTGATTGATTGATTGTGTATTATATCTGGCGTGCCAACATCTGGGTAATTAACACTGAAATAAATTAAATAGAAAAAATAAAATTTTTAATAAATTTCATATAAAAATATCTATAATTATATTATATAAAAATTTTGTTCATATATATAAGTACTCTTACATAGACAATCTATGTATAGTTTAAATTTGGTTGAGGATTGATTGAATGTGTATTATATCTGGCGTCACAACATCTGGGTAATTGACACCGAAATAAATTAAATAGAAAAAATCTAATTTTTTATAAATTTCCTATAAAAATATCTATAAATATATTATATAAAAATTTTGTTCATATATATAAGTTCTTACATAGACAATCTATGTATAATTTAAATTTGGCTAGGGAGGCCCGCCTCCCTCATAAAAATATATAACTACTCTATATTACAATTCTTTCCAAGAATTGTAGCTAGGAAAAAATTACCCACTCTGTCACGACCCCAAGACAGGAACCTATGCCTCAAATTCTCAAGTCTGGGACATTCAACCAGCAAATGTCTCATAGTCAAGGGCACAGTACAGCTCTCGCAAAACGGGGGATTTTCACGAGACATCAAGAACCCATGGGTGAGTCTCGTATGTCCAATCCTCAATCTGCACAACATCGGATATGACCAAGGAGACACTGATGAAGTGATACTACGCATTTTTTTATTATTTAAAATATCCTCCCAATGGGACTGCCAACATTTTTTAACTCAATGACCTTCTAGAGGATACAAATCCCGATATGGTAGTAGGCATCTTGTGGGTTCTGGGGAGCTGACCGCACACTTTGCAAGTAGGTCAGCTTTCTCATTCCCAGCCACCCCAACACGGGAACCAACCCAACAGAAATTTATTTCTTTCCCTCTTCTTTTTAGTAAAAGCAGCCATTCCAATATATCTAAATCAGAAGGTTTAAAGGGTTAAAAGATTCCAGCGACTTTTTAATTCATTCTGAATTAAAAATTCCTTTAAAGCCTTTAAAATTCCATATAATTCTCCTGTAAAAATCGATGCAACAGATGATAACCTGCCGCTTCTCTCTGCATCAGGGAAGGCTACACCAAAGCCGATGCCAGCATCTGACTTTCAGCCATCCGTGAAAACTGCAGTGGAGTCATCATGTTGCAAAGAGTATTCAAAAAATATTGACTGCATGGCCTCACTGGACAATTCTGTCTAAGTAAAATTAAAATATCTACAGACTTTTATCTCCGGAAAGTTCCAGGGGGGACTAACTGAATATTTTGGTAGTTAAAATCTCGATTCTTGGCATATTTAGTTCACGGACAATAAAATTTACTCTAAAAGCGAATGGATGAGGTTGCTTGGGGTGACTTTCATAAAACTGCCAATGCCTTTCATTTCTCATACAAAAGCTGGTTAAAGATTTAGGTAGCCTCTCGAATCTATACCAGCTCTGAACCAGCAGTCGCTTATAATGAAGATCCAGTGGCACCTCATCAGCATCTACAAGCATGCTCTCGGTGGGAGATGATTTAAATGCTCCAGTACACAACCGTATTCCTCCATGATGAATTGAGTTGAGCATTTTACGGCTATTTGGCTTCACAGAAGTGTACACCTCACACCCATAACTTAATTTTGAAAAGACCAAGGCTTTATATAATCTCAACATCGGAGTTCAGTCTGCACTCCACGAAGTGTGAGACAGGACTTTCAGCAAATTCATTGCTTTCAAGCATTTTGCCTTAATATATTTCAGATGTGGAATTCAGGTCAGCTTGCTATCAAAAATCAAACCAAGAAACCTTGTTTCACCAACACATGGAATTCTCTGCCTATGAATGAACAGATCTGGATCAGGGTGGATTCCCCTTATACGGCAGAAAATCTAAAACCATTAACCTCAGCCCAATTTACTATATTATCAATGCAGAGCTGAAGACGGCGTTCAGCCACTGCCATCCTTGATGCTGGAAAGGAAATTGATAGGTCATCAAGAACACATCTGACAATGTTTCTCCAACCTGAACCTGAAATAGCCTATTTTTTTTATAAAAGCCTTAATAAAGAGGGGCAAATTGCCGCTTAGGTTACATTCATAAAGGACCCTCAAAATGCCATATCTCCATGTCCTATCATAAGCCTTCTCTAGATCAAAGAAAACAGTGATGTGATGCTGCTTGTTGGCAAAAGCTTCGCATATTGAAGATTCCATTTGTATCACTGCATCAGTTGTGGAGTGCATAGTCCGAAAACCACACTGAGCAGGCGACAAATACTTACCTCTTTCCAAGTACCACATCAATCGTTTGTTCACCATTTTTTCAATGATCTTACACAAACAATAGGACGATAATTTTCTGTCTTGGATAGCTCTTTTCCAGGTTTCACAAATGGGAGTAATTTTAACTTGTCCCAAAGCTTGTGGAAGATATGTTCTCATAAATTCTGTTAATTAGGCTTAATATGAAAAGTCTGGTATTTTCAGGCGTATGCTTAATCATTGAATAGGTTATATCATCCAGTCCAGGAGCTAATTCATTACATTTACTCATGGGTGAATCAAATTCTCTAATAGTAAAAGGAGCATTGTATTGCTCATGTCTTAAGGTATTAAAATCAATTTCAACCTGTTCCATTATCCGTCTTTAAGCTGAATAGGGTCTATCATCATCTTTCTTCACAACATTAGCAAAATGATTAGCAAACTCATTTGCCACTAACTGGGGGGGCCTGCTACCATCGATCTTGATAACTGGTGGTTGACAAGGACTGAACTTGCCTGCTATTTTTCTAACTCTCTTCCAAACTAGAGTCAGTGGAGTTTTCGAATTTAGTGAAGATATGAATAATGTCCAAGATTCTTTTCGTGCTTTTTTGATTTCCATGCGAAAATGAGCTCTTGCTTTTCGAAATTCAATACGATAATAGTCACATTTTCGTCTGCAGTAACTGGTGAAGGCAGATCTCAAAGTTCTATGAGTTTCCTGGCATTTACGAGCCCACCAGGGAACTGGTCGGTGGACAAATTTACCCAAAGTCCTAGGTATAGATCGAAGACCAGCTGAGAAAATTATAGTTATTCAAAAAGTCAAGAGCATCATCTACACAGAGGAAGTCATCAGCAGAGTCATCTATTGAGCTGTGCTCCTGGAATACTGCCCAATCAGCTTTACCAATGTTCCACTTAGGTAGCCTTGATGATGGAGGGCTTGATGCTACACTCACAACTATTGGGAAATGGTCGCTGGTAAATCTATCATTTATAGTTCTCCAATTAAAATCAATAAGGCAATCATTACTGCATATAGATAAACCAATAGCTGATAATGTGCCTGTTTGAATATGAAAATGTGTAGACTCCCCAGAGATGAGAATCTCCACATTCTCATCTTCTATGATGGAACCCAAGCATTTTCCTCTCTGATTGGTGACGATGTCACCCCAAAGAGGGTTTCTGCTATTCATATCTCCCAAAATAACAAAATGACGTGGTAACTGTTGAATAAGAGATTTAAATTCATTGATGGGATGGATGTATGAGTTTTAGGGCAAAAGCCCAGGCACTGGGCCCAAAGAAGCCATTCAGCGCCGTAATGGAGATTAAATAAATTACATTATGAATGAGTTAATAAGTGTATGAAGAAAATGGTTCATATATAAATTACCATATGAGAAATGAATGAATTAATGAAGAAATAAATGAAGAAAATGCTTAATAAATAAATAAATATATCTATGATGTGATAGGTAAAAAAATAATTAAATGTTATTAAAAATATTTATAGACTTTAAAAAGGAGATGAGAGCAGAAATATCCGCTTCATCTCCCAAAATATCACAAAGGGATTTACCCCTAAGATATCTCTCTCTCTGGTTAAAATATCTGGGGCAAGCAACCAGAATGTGCTCCACTGTTAGCATCTCGCCACCGCAAGCACACTCTGGGAGGCTGCCCCCTTCTAAAATAAACTGATGGGTCAAATAAGTGTGCCCAATCCTCAGTCTGCTTAAAACTATTTCTGTTCGCCTATCAGACTGGAAAGATGAAGGCCACGGCAATATATTATTTCTAATATTTCTGTACTTTCTATTATTGGCAAGATGAGGAGAAGTCCATCTTTCTTGCCATTTGCTTAAAATATAAGACCTAAAAGGACCTTTTAGATCTGTATGAGGCACTTTACTAAAGGCTGTTTCTGAGGAGACACTAGCAGCTTTCGCTTCCCTATCTGCCATCTCGTTTCCGCAAATTCCCACATGTGAAGGGACCCAACAGAAAGAGACAGATTTACGTAAATAATACAAATGGAGGAGCGATTCCTGAACTTTTTGAACTAACGGATGGAAGCTATTTAATTTTTCAATAGCTTCTAAAGTGCTTTTGGAATCAGAGTAAATGACAAAATTAGTGTCGCTACTTTGAACAACTATATCCAGGGCAGAGACTATGGCTGTTAATTCTGCTGTGAATATGGATGCAAAGTCAGGTAGTTTAGCTGTATATGCTGTATCACCAAGGATAACTGCACAGCCAACACCACTACTTGACTTTGATCCATCCGTATATATTTTTGTCACATTAGTATGGACAGTTTCGTGCTCCAAGAATTTTCCCCTAATCTCTTCCTCAGGACAGTCTTTTTTGTTAAATGCTTTTTTGCACACGAATGCTTCTGGAATAAGCCATGGAGGATACACAGGATGTTTTACTTCCATGACTTTCTGGGATTTAAGATGATTACCCCTAACATCTTCATTTAGTCTAACTTGGAATGGTCTAGAAGCTCTTACACCAGAAAAGACCCGTGAGTCTGCTTCCCTCAGCACCTGGAAGGAGGGATTTTTGGGAGCACTGTAATTCTAGCCATGTACCTTAATCCTAGTTCTTGCCTTCTCAAATCAAGGGGAAGTTGGTTAGTATCAACATATATGCTTTCAACAGGCGAAGTTCTAAAAGCCCCTGAACATATTCTCAGCCCCATATTGTGTACAACATCTAGTTCCTTCAGCCTGGTTTTACAAGCTGAGGAATAGATCTGACAGCCATAGTCTAGCTTGGACCTACACAACGAGTCATATAGTCTCAGCAGGGATTTTTATCAGCTCCCCAACTAAATCCAGAAACAACCTTTAAAATATTCAGAGATTGTTTAACCTTAATCTTTAAGGAGTTTATGTGGCTGGCCCATGTCAATTTCTGGTCAATGGTCATTCCCAAAAATTTCACTTCATTTTCATAAGGAATGATAGATCCTTTTAAATTGAGTGTGGGAACCTCTTCCACACGCTGGCACCTAGTAAGTCTTACAAAAACTGTTTTAGAGGAGGAGAATTTAAAACCATTCTCATCAGCCCACCTTGTAATGGCATTAACAGACCTTTGCAAATGTTTACATACTGACAAGGCATCATATCCTGTGCAGTATATTGCAAGGTCATCAACAAAAAGTGAGCATTTAACAGGTGATGATATTTGTTGGACTATACTGTTTATTGCCACTGAAAAAAGTGTTACACTTAAAACGCTTCCTTGTGGAACACCCTCCTCCTGCACAAAAGGTTGGGAGAGTGTGTTGCCCACTCTAACCAATTCTCGAAGTAGTGTCATATGCTTTCTCAAGGTCGAAAAATACGCCGATAGTCTGACATCGTTTGGCAAATCCTTGCTGGATTTGATTGGCCAGCCTCAGCAAGGGATCAAGGGTGGAACGATTTTTTCCTGAAATGGAGATATTAGTCCTTTTGTTTCCAGGTGCCAAACTAATCTGGTGTTTATCATTTTTTCCATCAGCTTACACACACAGCTGGTAAAAGCTATTGGTCTATAGCTGGTGGCTTGGGAGGTGTCTTTATTAGGCTTTTTTATGGGAACAATTATGGATATTTTCCAGTCCTTGGGTAAAATTCCAGTTTCCCATATTTGGTTTATAATCTTAAGTAGATACTTTTTGGTATCATCTGGGAGGTGTTTAAGCATTTCATATAAAACTGAATCACCCCCTGGAGCTGTTGATTCAGTTGAAGAGAGGGCCTCCCGAAATTCTCTTGAGGAAAATTTGTGATTGTAAGGTTCAGATTTTCCAGATTCAAATTTCAGAGTCATTTTGGCATTCCGAATTCTTTGAAATTCTAGAGAATAATTGTCAGGGCTGGAAACTTGAGAAAAGTGTTTTCCCAGCTCATTGGCAACTTCAGTGGGCTCTGTGATCAGAGTGTTATTGACCTTTAATGAGGGTAATGGTGACGCAACAAATTTTCCACTTAGTTTCCTGATTTTGCGCCACACCACTCTCATTGGAGTTCTGGAATTGATTCCATTGATGTAGTAAAGCCAACTCTCTCTTTTGGCTTTCTTGTAAAAGCACCGCTGCTTGGCTAACGCACGATTATAGATTAATTTAGACTGAGGGGAACCACTAGTTTTGTATCGTCGGTAGCACTTCCTAGTGACTTTCCTCAGAATACCACATGTCTTATTCCACCAGGGAACTGCAGGTCTACGAGGTTTACCTTTTGTCTTGGGAATCGAGCCCTCAGCACTCTTCAGAGTGGATTCAATGAAGTAGTCATAGGCATCCAGGTGAGAATGAAATGACTCAAACTCCCTATCTAGATTGACTCCTTTACTGAACTTGTCCCAGTCAGCATCCTCTACCTTCCACTTAGGTAATGTTTCAGATGGAGCATTTACAACATATTTCAGATGGATCGGGTAATGATCACTTCCATTCAAATCTTCATTAACAGACCAGTTAAAGTCAAGGTGGATATTTGTTGAGGAAATACTAAGGTCCAGTGCAGACAGATGATTATTATGAATGCTGTGGAAGGTCATTGACCCATTATTATATAGGGCGACATCATTCGTGTCAATAAGGTCCTCAATTATTTTCTCTTTGCTGTCTAAACACCGACTTCCCCAAAGGGGGTTGTGGGCATTAAAATCTCCTAATAAGAGAAAAGGAGTGGAAAGTTGGTTAATCAAGGATTGAATATCTCCAATGTTAAAAGAAAGGTCTGGTGGGAGGTATAATGAACAAACCGTTATCCTTTTGTCTACTGAGACAGCAACAGCTTGTAGAGTTGTATTTAATTGTATTGTGGAGTGCTGCAAAGATTTATTAACAATAATTGCAGCACCTCCATGGGCTCGATCACCAATTGGGGGAAAAGAGTTAAAAATAGCATAATCAAGTCCAGGATTATAAGGAGAGTTACCTAACATAGTCTCCTGCAGGCATACAATCCCTGGATTGAATTCATGCATTAAAACTTTAAAGTCTTCTGTCCGGGCTCTGAGACCCTTACAGTTCCACTGAAGGACATTGAACTTGAATGTTAAGGTGGTAATGTACTACTTCCCACTCTTTGGAGGGGAAGTACTGATCCTAGGGTGGAGAGGAAAATTCTCCTTAATAAGAGATTGTTTTCTTGATCCCTTTTCATCTTTATCAGAGATTAGGGCTGACAAACAGCTTTCTGAATTCGAGGCTGATGCTCAGGATTTTTGTTAGCCCCCATTACCACACGCTTTGCTGCACTGATGCTGAGATGTTCATTATCAGCCACTGCCAACACGTCTTGCTCAAACCTGTACCTGAGGCAAGTCCTAGTGTTTGGAGAGTGATCACCCTTGCACTGGAAACAATAACGGGCTGCTTCACACTTGTCCAAATTGTCATGCTCAGCAGAGCACACAGAACATCTCTTATTATTTCCACACGAGTCTTGAATGTGGCCATATTCAAAGCATTTGCGACATTGTTTAGGGTTTCTTTTATATTTTTTGACTTGCATCCTCTCATGGCCAACATTGATGGTATCAGGCAAGTAATTGGAGGAGAAGGTTAAAAGCATAGCTGCATCCCCTCCCAATTTTTTAACATGAGATACACAAGGAGGGCACCTAAGGAGAATCTCCTCCTCATTAAAAACATGCAAGTCTCGGGAATAAACTACCCCTTTCAGCGTGTTAAAGAATCTGTGTGATGTGATAGCCTCAATATTTCCACTTTTAGGGGGTTTGAACTTTGATAATAAAACAGCTTGCGTCTCATTGCCTGCTTTTATGAGCAAGTTCTTTCCATATCGTTTCAGATTACCGATAGGAATAGAACCCACTTTGTTCTCAATACATTCAGCTGCTTTAATGAAATTTTCCTTTCCCTCTTTATAACTGGCAACATGCCATATAGGGGGAGGAAGCGTCCTGGTTTATGTTGCTGGTCCACATTCTTCGTCCTTAGGAACAAAATCAAACGGCTCATCGTTCAAATTCCTCACTGAAAACACCTTGGTACTTAGAACAGAGTCATTTACAATGTGGCCATTTAATTGCAGTTGTGCCTCACTAGCTTCTTGGGGAGAGGAAAATCTAATGTATGCAGAAAAAGACTGTTTGTCTTTTTCTAGAAGCATCTTAATCCTCTCCACCTTACCAAACTGTTTTGCAACACTATGCAAGCACTCGTAGTCCAACAAAAGGCTTACATTAGTGCAATAAAGTACTCTATTATTCACATCAAATCCACCAGTTTTAATAGCACCCTGGTGTCGCGGTGCATGGTTCCGTGTGATAGCCAAGCTCATATCCGTGTCCATGCCTGAAGTTGTCGCCAGTGCCTTTAAGTCATCTGATCCAGGGGAGGGCAAACATCGGTCGATATCCATAGTTTCAATATACTTGTAGACTGCTTGGTTATATCAAGAAGGTATCGTGGGTCAGTCAGGTATTCAAATTCTCCACCAATGGCACAAGTGAGAGTCGACTCCCAATGGTCCACCCCATACCCTACCCTTATGGGATAGCACCAATACGCCTGCAGTGGCCCAGGTATAAGCCTATCCGCCTGCTGGGAGTTCTGCCCCCACTAATGGGGACCGACTCCCCACTCCAAACGTATTGGTGGGCTTCCGGACAAAAGCCAGGAGTCCCATCCCAAACACCAACCCCCCCTGGATTCCGATGGGCTGATGTTTGGAGATGGTTCCGCCCTCAAGGTAGCAATGGGAGGGTCCCATCACTACCTCTTGGGTCCAAACCATATCAGTTGGCGACTCAACCACCACAACTCCCACAATTGGCTTCGAATGCAAACCCCTTCCAAAACACGATCCCTTCTCAGACTCACCTAAGCAGTAAAATTTAACAAAAGTGGAAAATTCCACATAATTAAACCAAAATGCTAGTAAAAAATATTACATGAAGGAGAAGGATGTAGTAAGAATGAAAAAATTGCAGAAAGAAGGAAAAGTTCTGACTAATTTAGTTGGATCAGCAACTGGGCCCCAAGGACCAGTGAGAGAGCAATCCCACCAGGCATCAGAGCCCAGCTGCTGGTCCCTAAGCCCCTACCCACGTCAAGGGGTCAGCATCTAGGGGGAAAATTCATTGATGGGGAAGACTTCGTTAGGTGGTAGATAGAGAGAGCATATTGTATATTTTTTTTGCAAATGGATCTGCATCCCTATCACTTGCAATGCCGATTGAATACTAACAAGATTTTGTAGGGTGTCATTTCAAACATACAAAACGACACCACCATGGCTTCCAATATTTAAATTATGAGTGATAGGATGTATACTCTCCTGGGCTGGGGCACATATTATTACCAATCATGGTCTCCTGCAGAGATATACAAACAGGAGACACCTCTGATATGAGCAGCCTTAGTTCTTCCCATTTAGCTCTTAATCCCTGACAGTTCCACTGGAGAAAATTAATGAATTTTACTTTCCTTTAGAGGCTGTTACATTAGAGCCCCATTTAAGAGCTTTCATCTTACAACCTTGCTCTTTTTTCCCGGAAGGAGACTGATTGTTTAAGGCTGCCTTCCTTTTTAGAGGGTTATTATCTCAGGAACAGCAGACAAAGCTGGTGTCGCCTGAAGATGGGTGTGAGGATTGGACATTGGTGCATCCTCCAAAGCACTTACAGCTGGTACAGCCTCCAGAGAGGCAGGAGTGCCAGGTATACCCGACACAGCCTCCACAGTGGCAGGACTACCAGAAATCACTGGTTCTGCTTCCATGGAAGCAAGGGTGCCAGAAACCACTGGCACTGCCTTCAAAGAGGTGGGAGTGCCAGAATCAACTGGCACCGCCTCCGAAGAGGCAGGAGCACCAGAAATCACTGGCGCGGCCTCCGAAGAGGCAGGAGCACCAGAAATTACTGGTGCAGCTCCGGAGAGGCAGGAGCACCAGCAATCACTGGTGCAGCCTCCGAAGAGGAAGGTGCGCCAGCAACAATTGGCGCTGCCTCCAAAGAGGCACGATTATGGGTCGTCACCAGTTTTTTATTTAAATTATCCTTGGTGACATTTAAATTTAAATTCATATTTCTTTTTCGGTTAGCAGCAACACTGGAAAAGGATATTCCTGGTCTAACGTAATGATTCAATACTCTCTCGTTTGCCTCCCTAAATGTGATACGTTCTGTTACCCTTGAAGTTTGACTTTCTTTTTCCATGATGTATACATCACAATTAAGTGAAGACGATGGATGATCGTCTCCACATTGTATACATCTGGCTTGTTTATTACATATGCCATGCTCCGGTTCACTGCATTTGACACAACTGGCAGGCTTGCCTTGCAGTTTCTGTCTACAGGACCCTAACATATGTCCAAACTCTTGACAATGTGGAAACATCTTGGTCTTGGGATATACTGTTTAATCTTAAATCGTAACAGGCTGCTTTTACTATAGTGGGCAATCGAGTAGAATTAAATGTAATAATTAAGTTGGGAAGTGGTACAAAAACTCCATTTACATTTTTCTGTATTCGCTCAACTTGTATTACACCTTGATCTTTTAATTCCTCTACAAATTTTTCTTCAGAGTTCTTCATCAGTTGGGGAGCATATATTCATTCCCTTGGAGTATTCCAAAAAGCATGTACTGCACATTGTACTTTGACTCCTCCAAGGGGTGATAATATTTTCAGTTTTTCAGTTTCTTTGGCTGAGGTAGATTCCACTGTCAGCTTTCCTCTACCTTCATAAGAAATCTTAGGCTCTCAGCCACAACTTCACAATATCTCGATATACATAAAAAATATCATAACTAGCTTCTGCCAGATTTAAAGTTAAATATTTGTCATAAGATTTTTCAAATATTCCCGTTCCAATTTTACATATATTACTGCTCAATTTCCCTTTACTCTGTACTGGAGCATAGGGTTTCAGTGTAATTACACTGGAAGGTTTTTTAGAATTTTCCAGAGGAAGGTTGTCAGGGTAGGTTCCTGCAGTCATTAACTGTGCCGATTCACCACCATCAAAGGGCCCAGGGGTACTTGTATCTTTATTTTTTGATTTCATAAAGGTATAGGTAAAGAAAAAGTAAAAAGATAAAAATAAAAAATAAAAAACAAACCTGAAAACCTTAAAGAGATATATGCCTTTCATGCAGTTTATTCTTCCACAAATGGAACAAGTGAGAACTGACTCCCAAATGTCTGTGTCCCTACCCTACCCCACAGGGAATGGCACAACATGATTAGAGTGGCCCAAGTGTAAGCCAAACCCACTTGATAGGACTGAGAGTATTACAAGAATACAGTCATCCCCACCCTAATCACATTATGGGCAAACTGGACAGAATGCCGAGAGTCCCATCCACAAAACTAGACCCCCCTGGAATCTGTGGTCCAGCCCCGCAAAATAGTTCCGCCTGATATCACTCAGGTCCGAACATTATCAGGCAGTAGATGGCCCTGCCACGGTTCCCACTATTTAGCTTCAGATATAAAACCCAGTTCCAGCTATGATATCTTTTCTGTTTAACAGGTCCAGTAAATTTCAGCAAAGGTGGAAAATTCCAACATTCAATCTAAAATGCTAGTAAGAAATGTAGTAAGAATGAAAAAATTGCAGAAAGATGGAAAAGTTCTGACTAATTTAGTTGGATCAGCAGCTGGGCCCCAAGGACCAGTGAGAAAGCAACCCACCAGGCATCACAGCCCAGCTGCTGGTCCCTAAGCCCCCTACCCACGCCTAGGAGTCAGCATCTAGGGGGACAGAACCAACCTGAAGACATTCCTCAGCTTCCATAAGTCAGAAAAAGACATCAAAGGAAAATCCTCAGGAAAAAAAACAAGTGAGACTATCTGATGAAATGATCGATTGAGATTGCTCGTGTCCGTGGACGAACAATGGAAGAGCTGCTGCAGTGTGATTTGTCCACCTTGTCCTATTTGTTTGATCAAGAAGGACTGATGACCAAACCTGTGAAGAGTTCACTGGTACAGGAACTAGAAGCTAAACTTAAAAAGAATCATGGAAGAGAGCTAGCGAAGGACTCAAAAATGCAGACAGTATGTTTAGTTGATGTAATGGCAAATATTCAAAAGGTAAAAACAAAAGACCTAAAGACATTTGGAGACTTCTGAGACCATTTTCTTAATTATGTCTCTGCAGTCGGACGAGGGGCTGACAGATCAGACTTGATCTTTGATTCCTATGTTGAGGGATCAATCAAAGACTCAGAGAGAAGGCGTCGTCGAGTGAAAGCACCCATCAAGATGATTATCATCAACTACAACACACCACTGCCAGTTGAGATGGACAGATTTTGGGCATCAAGCTGTAATAAGTTGAAACTTCAGATTCTTCTTCATGAGCACACAATAAAGCGCTGTATAAAGCAATCTTCCAAACTCCAAGTTGTAGCCAGTGGCTTTTCTGGGAACTCAGACGATGTTGCCTGCCTGTTGGTCCAGGATGGCTGTTCAGCAGAAATACCAGAACTTTGTCAAGATATTGTAGAGGATGATGCTCGCATAATCCCCCATGCAATGTATGCAGTAAAAAACGGAGCAAGGCGACTTATTCTCCTGTCAAATGACACCGATGTCTTCATACTTGTCATGCACTACTGGAAAGTCCTTCACTCTAATGGCCTAAGTGAAATGTGGCTCAGAGCTGGTGTTGGGGATCCTACGAGATACATTCCAGTTCACACCTTAGCATCAAGAGTCGGGGATAAGTTATGCCATGTGCTGCCACTTCTCCATATGTTAACTGGTTGCGACTACTCGAGCAAGGTGGGAACGAAACATGCAGCTCTCAATAATGTCGATCCTACCGAGTTCTTTAGTGATTTTGATTATGGTACAGGCTGCAGTGAGGCCATCGTGACATCCTGTGAGGGGTATCTCGTACACATCATCAAAAAGAACACTAATTGCAGGACAATGGATAGACTTCAAGACTATATGTACCATCACAGTAAAGGTATAGCTTTGGAGCAACTTCCCCCAACTAGCCATGCAGTACAGCAGCACATCCGGAGGGCATATTACTCAACCTACAACATGATGACCTTGTTGGCACCTTATAAACCGACAAAACTAGACCCTACTCTGTTTGGCTTCAAGGAAGCAGATGGAATTCTCGTGCCTGTGAAAGCCATCAGATCAATTACCTGAAGAATACATTTTATCTTTACTTGTGCTACAAATGGTATATATGACTCCGCAGCATCAATTACCAGAACTAAAAACATAACTAGAATAGTTTCTATGACCAAATTATTATCCTATAATGGAACATTCTTCGTGCATTCACTAAAATCTTCCCAATTGGCTTTATTAACATTAAATTTATTAAGTGTTCCAAAAATATTTGTCTGCTAGATCTTGTGAGCACAATGGCAAATCTATGTGAGAGTAACTTCTTGTTCGTTGATCAAAATGAGTTGGTTTGTCTTTATCTAATGGAGTTGATTATCTATAACAAAATCAAGTATGATGTTGCCTCTGGGGTTTGATTTTACATCATGCCATGATAAATGTCTTGCGTTGAAATCTCCTAGAAATAACATTGGTTGGGGAAGCTTCTTGACAAAGCCATTCAACTTTTCTAAATCTATATTATAATTTGGACTTGGATAAACAGAGCAAATTGTTATAATTTCCTCTAGTTGAATCTGACCTGCTAAGACATTTATATATTGTGAAAGGTACACCTTTTCTAATGAGAATCATATTACCTTGCCGATTAGCAGAGTGAGGTTGATAAGAGGTGTAAAATTTATTTGTAAAACTGGCGGAAATAGGTAAAAATGTTTCATTGAGACAGATAAAAAATTGGGCTATATTCATCAATTACTTTAAGTAACTCTGACTTGTTTTTGTTAATGCTTCTAATGTTCCATTGCAATATGAATAACGGAGTGTCCTTATTATTTTTAGAAGTGAATTTTACTTATTTTCTTCAGTCTTACGACCCTGAGCTGAGAGAACTGTGTCCACTTTAGTTTTTGAATTGGAAATTTTGATAATATTTTTGTTGCTGTACAACGGAATTTTGCTTCAATTACCTTTGCTATAATCTGGTAGCATAGCATAGTCTCGTACTAGTGACTTATATTGTTTTATGTTTGGTTTTCTTGTAGGTTCCTTAGATTTCTGTGAAACTATTTCAGATGAATAGTTTTCTGAAGGGTCTTCACTATTGGTGGTATAAACAATGGTTTCTTCTGAACTGGTAGTTTTCAGAGATTTACTATTTGGACTATGAAGGTTGTTCTCTTTCTTAGGTGAGGATGTTTCACTGTGTGTTCTAGGTCTCTTTCCTATCTCTGTTGGTCCATCTAGTTCTCTTAGCATTTCCTCAATTTCTTCAGTATTTTGTAGTTTGTTTTTGTCATGGATTATCCTTTGAAGAAAAATATTTTCTTCTTTCTTTTGGCATTTGTTAACAGAGATATCCTTTTGGCATTTGTTAACAGAGATATCCTTCTTTTGGCATTTGTTAACAGAAATATCTCATCTCTGTTCACCAAGATGATCATCTACTGCAAGGCTGGTCAGTACTTTGAACTTATTACTTATCTCCATGGTATTGTTTTTATCTGATTTTTCTACAGTTATTTCATTTCTGTTGTTAAAAGATTGGGTAGCTTGTGAGACATCATTGGATATCATTTTGCTTTGGTGTTTGTGTTTGAGTGTATCAGCAAATGTTTTGCAGGGAAACTGCATTCATTCTTTTCTCATGTCTTTCTTAGCCACCTAAACTGTTATACCAAACTTTCTTGATCTGGTAAGGGCTTCTTGGAAATATCTGAATTACACACATTCCCTTACATAAGCATGGTGGGAACCCTTACAGTTGAAGCATTTTTCAGGGTTGGTGCTTTCATTCATCACCACTATGCTCGAAGGAACCACATTCAAAGCATCTAGGCGAGCCCAAAGACTTACATCGTTTTGCTGTATGTTCAAATTTCAAGCAAATCTGACATTGCATAGGTTTTGGATGTTCTTCTTGAATTGCTATCCTTTTGTTTCCTATTTTCATATATGTTGGAATTGTTTGCTGTGAAAAAAAAATAATTTTAGCTATCTTCAGACTTCTTCGAGTTTTAACACTTTTTCTCTCATAAACAATAACTGATTTAACATTATGTTTTTGATCTTCCAGGACTTCTTTTATTTTCACATACAGATTCATTGGTGTCATTTTCAATTCTAAGTTTATCCAGCAACGTGGTTCCAATTCTAGTGTTATAATGGGCCTCATCAGAAACATTTGCATGGTGAATTCCAAGTTTTGTAGTTTCAAGTGGTTTTTTTATTCTTGTTCAGTCTTAGTCTTTACAATGATTTTGTTTTTTTCAACTGAGAATCGGGGATTGTCACAGCCAAGAATTTCCTTCAGTGACCGGTATATAACCAAATAACCAAGTCACTTAGAGGGGTTACGTCTTCACTTATTGTGAGTGTGATATACTGAGACCACACTGGAAGAGGAAAAATATCTTCATTTGTTATTTTTTTAATGTTCTTCTGTTTTGAGCTAGAGTGATTGGTACATATGGCTCTAAAGTGGTCATACTAGAGTTTTGGAGGGATTCCATTGCCAAGTCCTTTGAGGAAAGTATAGGGTCATCAGCAGAAATAGGGGGGGTTGCCATACAGCGTAAAAACTTGATTCATCCAGATATTCCCCATACCCACCATGGAGTCACACTTAGAGGACGGGTCATCCCTTTAATTAGGGTTGTCCTAGGGGTAATTACCAGATATACACCCTATCTCCAGTGAAAAGGCGTCATGATGTCTGTCGAGATCAGACCTGGCACTAAGGATAGGGTTTGACAATAAACTTTACCCTCGTTCGACCACATTAGATACTCGAGTTCTATGGGGGAGGTGGCATGCCATCCATCCTCACCCTCCTTCAGATCCCAAGAATAGGTCTAAATCATGTCCAAAACCAAGCCAAAAGTCATCAACATAAAATCCATACCTAATAGTGGGAGGAAGCGATGAAATGTTTTTAGTAAAAGGAAAAGGGCTACCTTATTTAGTTGGATCAACAGCTGGGCACCAAGGCCCAGCGGGAAAACAGTTCCCACCAGGCATCAGAGCCCAGCTGCTGAACCCTAAGCAGCCCATCCTCGGCAAGGCTTTAGCATCTGGGGAGATATATATATATATATATATATATATATATATATATATAAATATATATATATATTATATATATATATATATATATATATATATATAAAGGTAATGCCAAGGAGGAAAATGACAAAATGAGAACTGCCGATATCTTTCGGTCTTAACGACCCTTTACTTAAGGCAAGACTGACCAGAACAAAGAGAAACATAGTACAGATAAGCATATACAAATGGACATTACAGGATTAGCAAAAGTCCAGTTCACTTTAAAGAAACGAAAAAACGCCCATGGACGAAAGTCCAGTTCACTTTAAAGAAACGAAAAAACACCCATGGACGAAAGTCCAGTTCACTTTAAAGAAACGAAAAAACACCCATGGGTGAGATTAAAGATTTTAAAAGCATCCACCCACACCTGCTCACAGGTAATTTAGTCAGAAAACAATACATTTTGAAAACAAAGAGGCATATATGACCGGACAATACAAATGTAGTAAAATGCCGAAGGATAGATTAAGGATTTAAGAGCGGTGCGGTCAACACACCGGCCAAAGGCAAATTAATTCGAAAAACAATACACTTTATATAGTAACATGAAATTTAAAAAAGTGTTCAGACAATAAGTGAGAAACGAACATAGGATATAAATATGGCGAGCATGAGAGAGAGGAAAAAATATATATGATAATTAAACGCATGTAGGACTAATTAATTAGTAATTAATTCATTTATTTTAAGGTCCTCCATAAACATTTTACAAATATATGGGTCCAAATGGTACAATCCCAAAATAAGATTGAGTTTTTTTTATTAGTGATTTGAATAATTGCTGATTCCAGTAAATGTCATTAAGCATAAGCATTAGACCTAGCAATTATAGAGCTATCGCCCCAATTTATTTATACATAGCAATATATTTCGTGATCAAATTATTCATATATATATATGTATATATATATATTATATATATATCTATATATATATAAATTCTTAAGATAAAAAATTATATTATATTATATTATTATAATAATATTAAAAATTCTTAAATAAAAAATTCACCAAAAAGAAAAAGTAAATAAAAAATACCCCGCAATGATCAATAAAATATGCATTATCTTTCAAATACAAACACCAAACGAAACAAAGGATGACAGACGAAGGGCCAAGGAGGTCACCTGACTAGATTGCGAAAAATTTATACGCACTGCACAAACACTCACTAGTCCCTCCACTTAGCCAGGGAGGAGACGGTGGGTGGTACTTGAAGGAGTACGTGTGGCATGCGGCTGCCACTGCCAAGAAATTCTCATTCTCTCCGAATTATCAAGGCGCACATCCTATCCAGAATCAGCAAGTAGTTTGTGGAGTCGATAGCCATCGCACTCGGTCGCACTAAAAAGTGGTCTGGTTTACAGACTGTGTGTGTGTGTGTGTGAGAGAGAGAGAGAGAGAGAGAGAGAGAGAGAGAGAGAGAGAGAGAGAGAGAGATTTATGTCCCACAAAAAAAATCAAATATTACTGAAAAACAAGTGGTCTAAAGTATACTGAGATGTCTCGTTTGCATAGCTAATGGAATTCGTCTCAAAAAAATGAAAAAAAAAATCCGAAAGAATTCAAGCTCGTCCTTGGGACAACCAAATGTTGAGGAAATGATAAGGGAACTGGATTCAAAATTGCAGTGACCCCATGAGGATCGTTAACATTCATGTCCTCTAAAGTACAACCCATATGCGTCTATGTTCCTTCCTAATACATTTCATGACATAAAGACTGATTAACTGATCAAATGTTCTCTGGCAACAGGACAACTAAGGTCATATGATAACGCCGATATGTTTTGAGAATGAGGAAATTTATATAAAACTTATGGACTTGATGACTAGATAATACGTTTATAAAAATCAAATCTATAGCTTCTGCAGAAGACCTGCTTCTGATACAAACCTAAAAAGGCTACTGGCATCGTAAACAATTTCCCCGAGGACTTTGGCTAGAATGTAATGGGCATTCTCTAGAATGTAACGGGCATTCTCGTCTCGGGCCTCTAAGAAAAGGCTTCTCCTTAGGTGCCTAAGACTGGGGCATTCAATTGGAAAATCTTTGACAGTCAAAAGGCAAAAGGACCAAGCAGTCATCCCTGTACGGTTGATTTCCATTTACTACTAAAACCTTATGTGTGAGGCGGGCATGCCCATTCTTTAAACGGCAGCTTGCACTCACCCATTTTTTGGGCATTTTGCTATACTTACAAGAAATATGACACTTGTAATGTTTTTATCTTTTTCACTAACTGTATTCCAGCGTTCCTGTCATATACACCTAGCAACTATTCTAATATTTGGTAAGAAGTTTTCGTACAGAAATCTATATTTCCTTGTAAGCAGTTTCTTTTCATAACCAGACATTCCTACAAGTGCTTGGACCCATCAAAATTTTACATGTATTCCTCTACATTTCATTAAATAAAGCCACCTTGAATTTTCAAAACCAATGGATTAGTGGACTAAACTCACTTAGACTTATAAAACATCTTTGAGTCAATACAGATAGTAAAATTTCCTTCATTAAGATGTTATTCTCTCAATAGTAGTTAAAATTCCATATAGTTTAGTAAATATAGACGTCATGACAGGTATATAGTGGACTTTTACAATAAATATTATAATTACAGTATAAGCTCCATTTCCAACGACAGCACTAGATTTGAAGCTTCCAGTAAATATAAACGATGATTTTTTTTTATATTGTTCAACATGTTCCATAAAAACCGTGTGGGTTTCCACCTCTGTCCAACTTTTAGTGCGAATAAAGCAATGGTAAATGTTATCTCGGGTAACTTAAATGAGATAGAATAGAGATAAATATAAAATTTAGGTCAAATACCAAGCGCTGGGACCTATGAGGTCATTCAGCATTTAAAGGGAAATTGAGTAAAAACGTTTGAAATGTGTAACAGAAGGAAAACCTAGCGGGGAATGGAAGCACCTCATCCCTGATAATATGATGATTACTCAAAATCTGTTTTACCCTATATACATACATACACGTTACAGGTAGAGTTTGGGAGGACGATGAAAGTCTAAAGGTAGTTCCCAGCATACACTACAAGGCTTCTAAAAGCACCTGTAGCCAATATAATTCCACCATGATATACAGTCTAAAAGCTATAATGGCTTGGTGAGGTTGATGATTATATTTCACACCTAGAGTTCAGTTTCGAAAAGATGAAGGCTTTTTAAAATTTTAAAAGCATTTTGCAATCAGCACTCCATGTGCGTGCCAATACTTTCAAAATACTCAAAGCATCCAGACACCCAACTTTTAGGTCTTTTAAAAGAGGAATCCAAATCATCCTTCTGTCAAAAGTTATTTGTACTCAGGGGTTCCCTGGACTTTGATGTATATAACTGTGTCTGGAATTACTCTATGAATATGACAGCAGTGCACTAAAACAGTTATACTAGAGGGAAATTTAAAATTATTCAGAGCTGCCCACTGATTAAGTCTATCCACTACCAGTTGAAGTTTCATTTTAACAATTGTCATTTTTTCTATCGAATGATAGACAGGTAATCTACAACAAGTGGCTGAAATACCATGGGGGATAAAAGAGGACTTCCTATTCATGGCCAATGGAAATAATGTTACACTCAGCTTGGGGAATTCCTCCTTACGGCATTTTCTCTGATAGGGAATCGCCTACTCTGACTTGGAAAAATCAACACAAAATACCTAGATGAGCAAAGGCAATCATCCTCAGATTCATGTATAGTTTTAATTACACCATACCTCAAAGCAGTGTATATGCCTTTCCATGATCAATACAGGTCAATACAATGTAGTCACATGATGCTGCTAGGATGGACTCAAGATGGACCAGAACATCAGTGGTTGAGTGCATTCTACGGAAACCATACTGGATAGATGATAAAATACCTCTCCCCTCAAAGTACCATACCAGTCCGGTATTTATCATCTAAGTGATTGTCTCCGTTCCGATCTTTTTTTATATTATTTTTTGTATTTAACGATTTAACCTGATGAAGCCAAGAAGGGTTCATAACGATAAATAAATAAATAAATAAATATATATATACACACACACACACACACACACACACACACATATATATATATATATATATATATATATATATATATATATCTATATATATATATATATATATGTATACATTATATATACGTATATGTATATACATATAGGAAGTTTCATAATGTCGCATTTGCAGGTTATTCTTTCTTCCATGCTGGACCCTTTTCGTAAGTGGGAGGGGATGGCGGAAAAAGGGTGCAGAGTTCTGGCTTCTCCGTAAGTTTATAGGAATCATCGAGGTTGCTGGCCCCAAGGCATTTTCTTGGTCCAAGCAGAGGCTGATACCCATTTTAAAGGTGGAAATACCTCAACAATAGCTTCCACAATCTCTGAGAGATCTGAAGCACTGCTGCAGGCCATTACTCTCCATAGGTATCTTAGTCGTGCCCACCTGGCTGCAGTCATAATGGACAGCATGTTAAGCACATGTTGGAATGGGATAACCACTAGGAGGTCAAAGGATTAAGATTAGTACACACCTGCCCTCTGTCGGAAAGTCGTGAACTCTCACCGAGACAATAAGAGGCCGTTGCAGATGAGGGTTCACCCATTATGGACTGCTCTATGAGCAAGAGCCCGTGCTGGCATAAGGCCAGCTCAATCAAAACAACAAGGTTCGCCCTTAGAATTACACCAACCGCCCTTGCTAACGCACTGAACACCTGGGCATTCCCCCCACCCCCCCTTTGCTTCTCTCTATTGAGACGGCCACCAAGTGTGAAACTATATGGTCTATATTGTTTCCCCTTTCCGGTTGCCGCCACTGGAAGAAGTCGATCCTGATCTACTAAGCTAATGTGTGAAAACAGTGGTTTGCGTGCAATCAGTCGTATCCATTTCTGTTCTTTAGTGTGATCATTGTTCCCATTGTCCCAGGATCGTGTCCAACAATTTGTGAGAGTGTAACGCATCCCCCATTGTCACTTACAATGCTGTAAATATGTCCATTGTGCTTGCTCCCAGTTATAGCAATCATCTTGTGAGATTCCCACTATGAACAGTGATTTATCGGGAAGTAACGTAACTGTAGATTCATGGTATCCTTCTTTAATTAACCAGTAATGTAACATTCCCTTTGTGTAAGTATTCGGGAATTCTATATCCCTGTGAGTGAACTGTAACATAACATAATAAGAGAGGGATCGTATTCAGTACTTTGTGTAAGATTTCTTCGATCCCCAATCACATGTCTGCCGCACTTCTCTTGATTTTGTGATGCAATCCATTACAAATGTGTCCCTTTGCGCCTCGCTGTGGAATTTGGATTCTTGGAACATGTAAACTCGGTGACCATTATTTATCTTCGTGCTCACGTCTTATTCACATGTCCGGTCAAGCCAGGCCACGTTTTAGTTGATCTACAATCAACCTTGCTTAATTATCTATTGATTATCGGACCTAAAGAGTCCCTGTCACCCTTCAGGTGTTATTTAAGTTATTCACGCAATTTCTCATGTACATATATTTCACTTCAAACTAAAACCCTTAGAGTTACATTCATTTTCCTTTTCTCTGAAGTAGGCCTTAGCTAAGCCCTCAGACATTTTTTCCTGTTAAAGTACAGCCTTTTTTTAAAATCTGAATCAAGGTCAGGTTGGCATTTATCCATTGCTTAAGGTTGGCACCAGAACTTCAGTAATATAATAATAACAATAATAATAATAATACATTGACTGTCGTAAGGTTCAATGCTCGGCTGATGTGTCTTGTGTATTGGTGTACGAGGTACCTAATTTTGTACAGGGGGCTCAGCCACATTTTGGCAGGTGAAGTATGACTGTGGCAGTGACTTATGAGTTGACTGTTCTCCTATCCATATCCCTATCCATCAGGGGAAGCAGCTTTATGCAGAATATTATACATTATACATTTTATATACATTATATATATATATATATATATATATATATATAATATATATGTGTGTGGTGTGTGTGTGTGTCCATATATATACATATAATAACTTAATTTCATTTATAACCGCAATGAAAAGTTCCGAAGACCTGTTTCCCTGGCCCACTTTTAATAGTATCCTACATGTCACAGGCTTATGTACCTGGACAGAATTTTCCCAGACCTACGGCTGTTCGTGTGACACTATGGCGATATGCTTAATTAGGCCTGTGGCTTGTAGGCCTACCAAAAACAAACCATAGAATGATTTACCTAAACCCGGTTATGGATGGTCTACCATTGGGACTACATATTGTGGTTCGTAACGGAATGATTTCACTCACACACACACACAAATACACACACAATCAGAAGCCAAAAAAATAAAAAGTTCGCAAAAATCAAAGCCCTGACTACATAGTTACATTTTAGGTTGACCATTTAGGTAAAGCACATGTCTCCAAATACATTCAAAAGTCGGTAGTTTGTGCGACATTTAAGATGCAAATCCATCTCGTTAGGGTTATATCAGGTAGACTGTATTCTTCCTGAACGGAGCGATGGAGAAATACTTTACAATGATTTCCATAACCTTACATAAAATAAATGCAAACAAAAATGAACCCTGTATATGCTCGATTTGTGTGTGCAGACATGAGTATGAATAGAGCAGCTCCTCCAGGCAATCAGTCTTGGTCTCGGAGAAGGCGGGCGGTGGACGGGAGGCTGCGGCCGCTTGTAAGGCGGTAGCACCCAATGTGACATCTCGGGGCTGTCCGTCGACTGAGGTGATTTGTGAAGGGAATAAAAGACCCCATCTGTTGCCTTACGCGTGGTTGGTTAAGTAGGTAACAGGTATTTACCACACTACAATGCCTACCATATCACTATACAGCCAAGCCTTACATGATAAAAAAAAGGTAAATAAACCAGTCCACTTACCAGATTCACTCTTATGAACTAAGGCCGAAAGGCTCATTACAAATAACCTTATCAGCTCTTATGTCCTTATAAATGCAGCACAACACACAAAAAAACAAAAAAGAGAGGAGACGGAGAAAAAAGTTAGCAAGACACATGACAAGATTTCGAGGGAGACAAGTCATAAGGGTCTATGTATGACAAAGGTACCAAGAAGGGGAGGGAAGGGGCCAGATTTTCCGAACGGGATCAGGACATAAACTTTCCCGAACCTCAAGATGTTAGAATGAAGTCCATCTCACACTAACTGGATCTGATATTCATGATGTTTGCTTCACTTTTATATCACAAACTAATTCCGTGATGAAATTATAATAATTACGGTTGAACAGACATTATCAACGATTTATAGAGTTTAAATATGCGAATGTAAAAGCGCTTCATTATCAAAATGAATAATAATGACAGCAAACTGGCAAACAGCCGTCTTAATATGTTTATATCTCTGAAAACTAAAACGTACGCGTATATGAGTGCCTTTGTGTGTGCGTGTGTGTGTGTGAGAGAGAGAGAGAGAGAATGAAACGGATCTAAAACGATCAATAGAATCGAACCAGTCGTCAGCAGTAGTCGTAAGAGAGGTAAAAGCAGATGCCATTAATTAGCAGAACACATGTCGAACTGATGAGGGCAGACACGCCGACTAATAAGTAATAAAGACCAAAAACTGAGAAATAGAGTGGCACATCATTAAAATCGACCAAAGCTGTATCGCATCATTCATGGATGAGTGACAGCCAGCCGTTGAGAAAATGATGGGACTGGATGACTTGGTTGATCTATGAGAGGAAGGACGGGGAGGGGTAAGAAGGGCAATGTTCATTCAGCTACGAAAAAGAAATGGGGTGGATGACCCTACTGGGGAATGGAGGGGAGGGGGAAATGGAACGGCTGGGAAAAAATATACGAGGACAAATGAGGATTGCCAGTTAGAACCGATTTAATAAGTACCAAGGAAAAAGATAGGGAAGTGATGGAACCAGGACTCATAGAAATGTCGAAATCGTATAAAAAAAAAATGACAGGATATAATAAAAGAAAGTGTGAGGCAGAATTGAAATTTGTTACATACTACCAGTCCCCAGAAACATAATAATGAAAACAGGCTAAAATGTGAAATACAAGGAAAGATGTAATATCAGCTACAGTGCAAATGTAACAAAAATATAATTTCTTCACACGATATAAAACCAGTGAAAATGTAAGCATAAATAAGCATGTGTAAACATCGATCGATATGAATCACAGCAAGTTCAGTTTAGTTATATATATATATATATAAATATATAATATTATATATACTATATATGTGTATATATATACATACATACATACACACACACACACACACACACACACACACACACACATATATATATATATATATATATATATATATATATATATATATATATAAATATATATATATATTATACTTCAGGGCACAATTTTTCACGGTTACAACATTCATTGAATAGAATGGCTTTCTCACTGTTAACCAGCTTTTTTGAAATTGCTTCATATTTTCTAATTATTTTCTTTACTTCATTGTTCAGGTTACTAATGGACACATAATGGGGTTCTTCCATTTACTCCAGTATTTTTACACGCGACAGCTGTTTCGTCAACCTATACGTATTGACGTTATCAAGCGTACTGATACAAATATGTTGTTTGTTGTTTTTGATTTAGCTGACCTTGTGTCAGCACGGGCTCTTGCTCACAGAGCAGCCCGTAAATACAAATATGAGCCTACATGCGTTTTGTGACGTCATGAGGACGGAAAGGTAGTACAATTGCCAGATACCTAGTTTTAAGTATTTACAAAAGACTATAGTGAAACATAAAATAAGACAAATAAATAAATATGTTAACAACAGAAATTATACAAAAAGTTGAAAGTAAGTTATTATATACACATTACACATAAATATATATTAATTACATATATGTATAATTCACTGAATGTCAGTGTGCGCTCCTGTCCGCGTGTGGTGATTTTGTTCCACGCGGTTGAAGGGCTGCCTCCTACACGAGGGCAAGGATCGGTCTGCCTCACGTTGGATGTTAAGGTTGGGGCGTTGCATGGCGATGCTGACTGCTTCTGATATCAATAAACGATTGTAGTTGCCTTCCTTGTGTATTATTTTGGTGTTTGTGAGAAGTTCTTGTAAGGATGGTTTTTTATTGTGGGTATCCACAAAGTGCTGATGAATGGCTCCTTGGTTTCTGTGGGCCTGCATGCGACGTTTGAGTGTAGTGGTTGTGTCCGATATAGCATTTTTGGGGGGACTGACATTGCTCGTCAGCACAGACAAACTTGTATACTGTATCAGATTTAACCTCTTTCTCCGCCGATGGGGCCGTACTATTTTTCATTACCAATGAGGCCGTAAGGTTTGGTTTGCAGTAAATCCTTGCTGTTATTTTGTTATATGGCGCTAGGGGGGTGGTTCCTCTTCGCAGTATACCAAGGATGGCTTTCCTTTCATCTTCGTGGTGTGTGTTGTACGGTATCTGATGGTATATCACTATTTCTTTGTCTTTGTCTTGTGTGTTGTCCCTCGGGGTCGGGTTATGGAAAGCCTCTAATCTCTTTTTGACAACTTGCTGGATCATGTCATCTGGGTAGCCCTTATTTGTGAGCAGCTGTTGAACTCTGTTGATTTCTTCGTTAGTCGCTAGAGGAGAATGCCCTGATGCATATAAATGATCTGTGGTAAATGCATACATAAAACGCGCCATAACACACTGTTCGACGTGGAAAGCGACTAACGAAGAAATCAACAGAGTTTAACAGCTGCTATATATATATATATATATATATATATATATATATATATATATATATAGACATATATATATATATATATACATCATACATACATACACACACACACACACACACACACACACATATATGATATATATATATATATCTATATATATATATATATCATATATATATATATATCTATATATATATTATATATATATATATATATATATATATATATCTATATATATATATATATGATATATATAGATATAATTAATATATATTAGTTATATAGTATATATATTAATATACATATATATATATATATATTATATATATATATATATATATATATATATACACATATATATCACCAAGAAAGAAGACTAGCTCACCCCAGAAACCTTAGACAGTATTCGCTGCCATAATCATCCTTCAGCTGCCAGATAAGGGATGAATTCCCGTAATACAAACTTCGTCTCATTCTAACATTTCTGTGCAAATCACCTACATTAATGTGCTCTATCTAATGGTATTTCATTTTAACTCTTTTGATATTCACTAACTGTAAGGCTTTCTGTGGACGCTTTCAATCCTCTCAATACTCATGGACTATTGCAAGACGTCTCGCACACGAATGTGCGAACATGGCACGATAAAAAGATGAAAAGATGACTTGAGAGCAACTTGTAGCGACATTGGACACAACAACCAATGCGCTATTTAAAAACAAACTAATCAAGCAAAGGAAGGTATTAGATCCGTCCATGGGCGTGTACAACACAGCTACGAATTAATTACTGTTGTAAAGAACCTCATCCTTTCATAATTTCTTGTACCTGACGCGTAGACAATGTGGTTCCCTTCTGGGCAACATCGGTTGTTTCTTGAGAGTGCTTTCATGTGCGAATAAGTACCGTTACTATCTCAATGTATCTGCGTGTTCACAATTCTAAGTTCTAAACTATTAATACTGTAACCAGTACCTTGGGTTCTGTAATAATGTTTCAAACGGAACAAGATATACTTTAATACCTTTTTCCAAACCATCATAATTTTACACTCCTATTGATTGATTGATTGAATATGAAAATCAGGTCTTGGCGACCAAGCGCCGGAACTCATCAGGATTATTCATCGCCCTAGAACATGAAATATATAAATTTGTATGATATAATGAATAATTGAATGATAATAGTGTTCGCATATGAATGCAATAAATGAAGAATGATGATAAAACAAATAAAAAAATATATAGAAATTTTATATGTAAAAATAGATATTTTATGAAATAAAAATGACTAAAATCTTTACTACATAAACTGAAATCATATCTTATTAAAATCACCAGACTCTCTCAGATAACTCATAAGGTTATCTACCTTAGCACCATCATTTAAAATTTCTAAAAGATTCTTCCCAGCTATTAAGTACTTTACCCTAAGACGATTAAATCTAGGACAGTGCACCAAAAAGTGCTCAACGGATAGCTCACCATCACAGTGAGCACAAACTGGGGCACTGGCTCCCTCTAAAATATAACTATGCATGAAGCGGGGTATGGCAAATCCTAACCGTGTTAGGATGGTCTCGAATCGTATGATGCGATTAAAACATGAATTCCAAAATTCAACACTTTTTCTAATATTTGTGTACACTCGGCAAGGAAACTTAAGATACAGTTTTTTTAAATCTTCGGACATATATTGTTCCATAATGCCACACCTGGCAACCCTTGAAAGGGGGCGGAGCTTTAAAATCATAGCGCTTGTTGCTTTCTAGATTTCCATCAACTTTACACCATAAAGATTCTGTTGAGGTCCTATAATCATTTATACTTGAATGTAGAAACAGGCTCTATATTATTCGTTAATGTTGGTTTGGTAACGACAGTTCAGGGTAGAATATCGATCATCCATTTTTAAAACCTACTGTGAAACCTTATTTATAAGTAATGTTTGACACTAAACTGACGTAAAATTCATACGTAATTAAAGACGTTTTAAAATTTAGGCAGTGCTTGTGGAAATCGTGAGGAACAATACAGTAAAGAATGGAATATTATGACGATAGAGAGAGAGCGCACAAGCATAGGCCTATCGATAGAGATACTTAATTCATTATATTTACTTTGAGAGATTAAGTGAAAATATTTTTTCAAATGTTTCAAAAGTGGGGAGAGAGAGAGAGAGAGAGAGAGAGAGCGCAAGCATAGGGCTATCTATAGAGATACTCAGTTCATTATATTTACTTTGAGAGATTGAGTGATAATATTTTTTCAAATGTGTTTTAAAAGTGGAGAGAGAGAGAGAGAGAGAGAGAGAGGAGCAAAATCTGCTCATGTGAAAGCTTAGGCCTATTTATAACTACTTAATTTCATTATATTTTCTTTGGGAGATTGAGTGGTAATATATATAGTTTTAAAGTATATTTTAGAAGTGGAGAGAGAGAGAGAGAGAAGAGAGAGAGAGAGAGAGAGAGAGAGAGAGAGAGATAATTATAGTACTGGTGACGGACTTGTGACACGGGAAAGGCAGAAGAAAATATAATGAATTAAGTATCTCTATCGATAGGCCTACGCTTGCGCGATATGATATGACTGCCAAGATCGTGCTGCACTATGCTAGATAAAATGTGAAGGATCACAATATTCAAGTTAATTCTCTAAGAAATTCTCTAAGAAATTCATACCCTAATCTTGATTACATTCGACATTTGCCGTAGCATTCAAAGATTGTAAAAAGACGTGGAAAATTTTAGACACAGGGTGCGGTCATTCTCGCTCTCTTGATATAGACTTTACTTTTGAAAATCGGGTTTCATCCACAAATCATTCACGAAAAAAACTGTGTTAAGAAAAAATATTTATCACCACAAATAACTCTATGTATTGCACAGGCAATTAAAGTTTTATATCGTGCAAAAAATGCTGATGTGTTGAGAGACCTTTCAGGCTCGCGGCAAAGAAATGCAGTCGTGTAGGGCTGTAAGCTACTACGAACTGCTTTGTAATGGGAGCATGTAGCCAGAAAACCTTTGAGCTGACATGCTACTTTAACCTTGATTAAGATTTATGTTTAAAGACAGTAGCTTTGTAAACAGCAACTAGTATTCGATCCATGTCAACGTCAAAGTAATCAAAGTGTGAAATCCGTTACGTTAGCCAGTATCCAGTGACTTGCGCTTTCCCGCTCGAAGTTCTAGGGCTCCTCCTCACATCATAGAAAACGCTCTTGCGGATGCAACTAGATTTGTTCAACCTACCTTAGCCGTCGCAACATTGAGTGCCATTGACGTAAGCTAACTTTAATCGCTTTGGAATACAAACATAAGTTTGTAAAAACTAAAATAATTGCATTCACCACTTACGATGATGCAATATATCCCCGTTCATGAAGCAAAACGAGTAAATATTGTCGTTGTGATACATAGTACTAAAATCAGAAATTCACATTCTATCTACCAGATCTCTATGAACGAATTCATCTGAGAAATTCCAATTACTTCGGACATATATCGTATTTTTAAGTACTTCCTATAAGTGGATAAAATGGACAAGTTCATCTCTGATGCCATTTCTTACTGATGTACCTTCTAATAACTAGAAGCGTATCCAAATGTGGCACCTTATCAGTTAAGAAATCAAATCTTGCAGCATCCTTTGCTTCACTGTCAGCCAGTTCGTTCCCTTCTATACCAGTGTGCCCAGGAACTCACCAAAACTTAACTGATTTGTGGCGAACAGAAAGATAAAAATCCATTCCTGGGCCTTTTGAATTAAAAGACGGGTGGGTTAAATTTCTTTAGAGCTTCTAAAAAAAACTCCTTGAGTCACTATATATTACTGTGAATTTAAATTCGTTATTAGATACAAGATTTATAGCATAAACTATGGCTGTTGCTTCAGCAGCAAATATGGACTTTGGTAACTTTTTTATGACCCCTTTCACACATTGCTGCACAACCCACTCCTTCAGTTCTGATTTTGATCCATCAGTATAGACCTTTCTTCTCTATCTCTTTAGTGCATACATCAATTGCTGGAATAAACCAAGGAGGGCTAGCAGGATGACTCACTTGTAGCATCTTCTGTGTTTTTATATTTTTTTCCTCCAGTTCACCCAGCTATCTTATTTGAAATTATGTTGAATATCCACTAAATCTAAAAAGACTTGAATCACGCTGTTTCAAGATCTCAAAGAAGGATGCTTTTCCGCCATATGGTGTATCTCAGACCTAGCTCATGTCTCCTTAGGCCCAGTGGTAGCTGATAGGAGTCTACATAGATACTTTTAATGGCTGAAGTTCTATGAGCTCCAGTAGAGATCCTTAGCCCCATATTATGCAGTGTCCAATTACTTAAGTTTAGCCTTTGAAGCAAATGAATATATTTGGGAGCTTTAGTCTAACTTAGATAAACATACTGTATTCTAAAGCTTTAACAACAATTTCTTACCAGCACCCCAATTAAAATTAGATACTTCCTTTAAAATATTTAATGATCTCTTCACTTTCACTTTTGACTGGTCAATATGATTATTGCAAGTGAGGTTTTCATCAAAGACCATTCCTAAAAAGTTTCCTTCAGTAGAGTAAGGTAAAATAAGGTAAAATAGTTCCATTTAAGTCAGAGTTGGAATAGTTTCCTTAGTTTGGCGCCCGCAGATCCGAACAGTGGCAGGTTTTGATTCGGAAAATCTAAATCCCTCCTCATTAGCCCACTTGCTTACTTTATTGCCGTCTCTTTGCTTGAACCTGCTAGTAGAAACTGCAACATATCCTCAGTACAGAGCCAGATCATCTACAAATAAAGAGCCTTTTACTGGTGGTGTTATATTTACTAATACATCATTAATGGCAACAGCAAAGAGGGTGACACTAAAGACACTACCCTGAGGAACTCCCTCTTCTTGTAAAAACGGTCGTGATACATAATTTCCTACTCTTACCTTAAGATATCTTTAATGCCCATCTTATACAACTTTTTTATGATACCAAAGCACCATGTGGTGTCATATGCCTTTTCCAAATCAAAGAAAACTCCTACTGTTTGGCTCTTTTAAGGAAAACCTTGCTGTATTTGGTTTGTTAATCATCTTTTCCATCAGCTTAGAAAAACAACTAGTACGAGCTATTGGTCTGTATCTACTGGGTAAATAAGGATTCTTGTTTGGTTTCTTCATAGGGATGATTAATGATAATTTCCAGCTCTTAGGATTAATACCAGTTTCCCAGATTTCGTTTATTATGTCTAGAAGAAATTTCTTTGAGATGGTTCAGCATTTCATACAGTATTTTATCTTCACCGGGAGCTGATGCTTTGGTATTCTGCAAGGCATCTTTGAGTTCCTGCAGTGTAAATTTTCCATTATATGGTTCAAAATTATTTTCACTTGAATCAAGAGAAGTCAGAGGATTTCTAATGTCTTGGAATTCTCGAGAATAGTTCTCACTACTCAATATTCTCGAGAAATGTTCTCATTTTTCTGCAACCCTATCTGGTTGGGTAATTAGGTCACTGTTCATTTTAAGAGTAGGCAGAGGTTCAGGGACAAACTTGGCATTTTGTTCTTTAATTTTCTTCCAAATCGTTTTGTATGGTGTTTTTGAGCTAATGCCATTTATGTAGCACATCTGCGACTCTCTTTTTGCCTTTGTTAAATATTTATTTTGCTTGGCCACAGCATGTTGGTAAATAACTTGGCATTGTGCGGTTCCATTCCTCTAATACTTTTTATAACATTTTATAATGATCTTTCTCCTACTATTCCAGGTTTTGTTCCACCAAGGAACTGCTGGTCTAGAGGGCTTTCCTTTCGTTGTTGGAATAGAGGCAATTGCACTGTTGATACTAGTGCAATTAAAATAATTATATGCCTCTGAAATGGATGGAAATAATTTTACATACTTCTCCATGAGAGCAGACTCACTAAATTTCTTCCAGTCTGCTTCATATACCTTCAATTTAGGAGGTGACTCAGATGGCTGATTCTTAACCAATTTTATATGAATTGAGAAGTGGTCACTCCCATTTGGATATTTATTAACTAGATGAGCAAATGCTCGGATCAATAGCCGAGTAGGTATTGGAGTAGATATTATGATACATAATGGGTCCATTATTAAGTAGTTATTATGGATGGTCATGATATCACGACCATCCATAACAACCTCCAACTTCTTACCCTTTGCATCTGCCATGTTCCCACCCCAAAATGGGGTTGTGAGCATCAAAATCTCCAAGGAGGAGGAACGGAGTAGGATGCTGACTGATCAGTAAATGAAATATATCATTATAAATGAAATCCAAATCACTAGGAAGGTAGAAGGAGTAGACTATAATCTGTTTGTCGAAAAGTTACTGCTACAGCTTGGAGATGAGTATTAATTGATAGCATGAAGTGTTGCAACGATTTATGTGCAATAATTGCTGCACCTCCCTTAGCTCTATCTCCTACTATTGGTGGAAAATTATGTATGCTGTAATTTAATCCAGGATTATATTGTGCTTCGAAGCTTAATTTCCTGGAGACACACAACGCCTGTATTATGGTCATGGAGCAGTACCTTCAGCTCTTCCTTCGGGCCCTGAGACCTTTACAGTTTCACTGTAGTATTGACGTGAAAACTATTTTTTGGGTTTGGTGGAAGGCTCCTTAGATGGAGCCTTCTCATTTACTCTCTTCTGTTTATGAATATTATCAAGAGATGATTTGGAAAGGACTGGTCTTGACAAGTTTGGTTTATTATCTGTTAATTTATTAGTGTCATTTTGTTTAGCTTTCTTGTCAAATTGTTTGGATTAGAACGGTTTTCTTCCCAAAACGAGAAATATCACCGCTCTTTATTCCTTCCATTTTCTTCTGACGAAACCAGCAAAATTTGTAGTAGTTATAATTTTCCTCCTTGGCTGAAGCTACCAGCCACATAGGAGGTTTACAAGTTCTTACTTCTGCAATCTGCCTTCCCTCTGGTTTATCTTGAGCCCAATAAGATGGCAAATAAACGTCCTAGTCTTTAACGACTTTGTCTGTTAATGCTCCTCATACTG
Source organism: Macrobrachium nipponense (assembly GCF_015104395.2). NCBI lineage: Eukaryota > Metazoa > Arthropoda > Malacostraca > Decapoda > Palaemonidae > Macrobrachium > Macrobrachium nipponense. Next base: position 64,285,853 of record NC_061107.1, read on the forward strand.
TAGCTTGACAGCTTGACCGATTTGTATGGCACTTATCATACTACTAGCCCTTAGAGCCTCGTCATGGCTACTTAAGGTAACCCAAGCTTTCCTTACAAATTTACTATCAATATAACTAATCCTGATTTCTGCAACAGTTCCAAATGATTCCAAAGATGTTGAGATTATTTCATAATCACAACAGATTGGTAATTCTTCGATATGGAGCATTCTCAAATTTTTCAAACTAACTAGCTGTGTCGTAGATTTAACTTTGGATGAAGATTTCTTAGAGAAGTCTGTGTCTTTGATTGAAGTCGTCCACAATGAATCATGGCTAGAGGGGCTAGGGGAGGGGAAGTCAGGAGGGGGATCAGATTTGTTATTACTGCTTTTCATCAATTTTTTTTTGGAGAACTCATCAACATTTTGAGAATTTTGAATCTCCATGGTGGGTACAGAGGTCGTCATGTGCCAGAAGAGCACCATCATAGGGCCCAGGGGTACTCAAACTGCTAAACGTAAAGATTCGAGATGGGAGGGAAAAAATAAATAAACCTGAAAACCTTAAAAAGATATAATAAGCCTTTCGTGGAGCTTATTCTTCTACCATTGGCACAAGTGAGAAACTGACTCCCAAATGTCTGCGTCCCTACCCTACTCCCACAGGGGATGGCACAACATGATTAGAGTGGCCCAAGTGTAAGCCAACCCGCTTGATAATATTGAGAGTATTACAAGAATACAATCATCCCTACTTTAATCCCATTATGGGCAAACCAGATAAAATGCCAAGAGCCATCTCCCCAGAACTAGACCCCAGGGAATCCGTGGTCCAGTCCTGCTGAATAGTTCCGCATGAAACCTCAGGTCTGAATACTATCGGGCAGTTGATGGTCCCACCGCAGTTCCCACTATTTAGCTTCGGATATAAATCCATTCCCAGCTATGGTATATTTTTCGATTTGTTAGGCCCAATAAATTTTACAAAAAGTGAAAAGTTCCACAGTATTACTCCAAATAAATATATAAAAATATATGAGACATTTGGACTCAACCCCAGGAACTAATTCCTGGTGTTCAAGAGCCCCATCACCCCGTCAAGGTGGTCACATATCGAGGAGGATGTTCCATTACAGCAGGTAATTTTGAAACCACAATCACAACACTAAACAACTTTCTCTGTTATGCACCATATTATTTACTAACAAAAGTCTGCAGCTAAGGATTCACATCAGTATTTTGAATAGAATATATTCCACGAAAATGTATGAAAACAATGTTTCACTTCTTTTATGTTCTTAAGCATATATCTCAAGTCTTGTCCTTACATTGATAACGGCATCTAAAATACCAGTGAATGGTTCTCAAAACATAGTATTAGTCGTCACACATCTACTGACAATATTACAGAATTCCATAATTTTCACGAAGTGCTTGTCTGTAAATTTCTGCGTCACTGTAAACAATCGAACAGCCATAACGGCGTTTCCACCGCGACCAGTACACTCGTAACTGAAACTGGAAGACTTAGAAAATAGCTTGCATGCTGGAACTTTTCTCACCATATCGTAGTGTTTGTACAATCCCCACCCATTTACCTCATTAAGGTACCCTAAAACACAAATGTAAATACAAGAAAGCCTTTACCTTTAAAGTGCAGTTATCCCCACACAGACAACACGCGCGCGTGCCCATATCAAAATCCGATTTGCAGGACAAGTTGCATTCAGAATACAGATTGAATTATACAAACGATGCCAACGTCTACTTTCCTTCTATTCCTAAAGAAATCACTTCTGTCGGGTGGCAAAACTGTTTGATAACCCTTAAGCAGATCTTTTCATACCAAAAACATATTATATTGCTTAGCCAAAAAGATTTGCATTTCCATAATTCAACTGACGTGATAGGAAGATCTTTTATAATGCTTAGCCAAAAAGATTTGCCTTTCCATAATTCAACTGACGTAATAGGAAGATCTTTTATATTGCTTAGCCAAAAAGATTTGCCTTTCCATAATTCAACTGACGTGATAGGAAGATCTTTTATATTGCTTAGCCAAAAAGATTGGCCTTTCCATAATTCAACTGACGTGATAGGAAGGTCTTTTATAATGCTTAGCCAAAAAGATTTGCCTTTCCATAATTCAACTGACGTGATAGGAAGATCTTTTATATTGCTTAGCCAAAAAGATTTGCCTTTCCATAATTCAACTGAAGTGATAGGAAGATCTTTTATATTGCTTAGCCAAAAAGATTTGCCTTTCCATAATTTAACTGACGTGATAGGAAGGTCTTTTATATTGCTTAGCCAAAAAGATTTGCCTTTCCATAATTTAACCGACATGATAGGAAGGTCGTTTATATTGCTTAGCCAAAAAGATTTGCCTTTCCATAATTCAACTGACGTGATAGGAAGGTCTTTTATGATGCTTAGCCAAAAAAAATTTGCTTTTCCATAATTCAACTGACGTGATAGGAAGGTCTTTTATGATGCTTAGCCAAAAAAATTTGCTTTTCCATGATTCAATTGACGTGATAGGAAGGTCTTACTCATTTCAGGCATGATGAAGATATAATTTCAAAATTATAATGGTTAATGTGTACATAAAAAACCTGACTTTAGTTAATTGTCCTATAATCACTTCATAAAAAACAAATTAATTTCTATACATCAGAAGTCTGACGGCGCAAAATCTTTTCACGAAGATATAGAATATATATATATATATATATAATATATATATACTTATATATGCATATATATATGTATGCATATATATATATATATAGTGATATATAGATATATATACATATATATAGATAGATAATATATAAATGATATATATATATTGTACATATATATAGTATACATATATATATCTATTTATAAATGTCATCTATATAATTATATATTATCTATATATATAGATTATATATATAGTAATGTATGTATGTCTATGTTAGTATGTTATAATTATATAGGTACTATATAATATATAATTGTATGTTCTGGTATGTATGTATGTAATTGTATGTATGTATATATAGTATAATTATATATATCTAAGTATGTATTAAGTATGTAGTTGTATATAATATATATATAATAATAATATATAATAGAATATTTATATGTATTTATGTATGGTATGTTAATGTTAATATGTGTATAGAATATAGATATATATATTATATATATATATTATATATATATATGTTTATAATATATAATTCTAGCCGTGTAATATATATATTATATATAATTATATATATATATATATTTATAATATTATATATATATATATATATATATATTATACATATTCAGGTACTTCGTCTTCACACAGATCACGAAAATTGTGCTGAGTAAAATATACGTAACGTTTGGGGAAGGGAAATGATCATCTACTTGCCTTTTGGATCTTTATTTTTGCAAATACAAGAGTTAGTCGAGGTAGTTGTTTCCAGAAATGAATAGCATTATATAGTGTTAAAATTCTTAAATAAAATTTCTTACTAATTTAATATATATATATATCTACGTTACATAAATACATAGATATAATATAAATATAATATAATTATATATAAATATATTATTTATATATAATATATATAAATATACTATATATAATATAGATATATATTATATAATATATATATATATATTATATACTATATAGAAATATATATATTATATATATTAATATATTATCTATATATATATATATATCATATTTATATATATATATTAATATATATATATATATATATATATATATATATATATAATATATATATATATATATATATATATATATATATATATATATTATATATGTTAAATTAGTAAGAAACTTTATTTAAGAATTTTAACATTGTATAATGCTATTCATTTCTGGAAACAACTACAATTGACTAACTCTTTGTATTTGCAAAAATAAAGATCCAAAAGGCAAGTAGATGATCATTTCCCTTCCCCAAACGTTACGTATATTTTACTCAGCACAATTTTCGTGATCTGTGTGAAGACGGAGTACCTGAATAGAATACCCGGAAAAAAAAGAAGAAGAAGACAACTGTGTTTGTGAGAGAGAGAGAGAGAGAGAGAGAGAGAGAAATATGTCGTTGTGTTGCAAGATACCCCTTAAAACATGGTAGCAACAGAATATTAATGTCAAAGTCTGCATAATTAACTTTATCTGTAAAAAGTTCGTACCCAGCACATGCACTAAGAAGTAAACTTGTTTCGAGTTCAGCGATTCGAGGTTTTGGAGCTCTTATCTTACCCGGGCCAAAGGTGGGATGCTGGGACGTTCTCTTATGTTAGACCTGTGGTGTGCGAGGTTGGGTTGGGGTAGGGGGCTGGAGATTAGCTGGAGAAGCTGAGGCTCATCAGAATAGGAGAGGAGGTTACTAAGGCTTGAGAGAGGTGGGGAGAGAGATGCTGAATTGAGGTTTGTTTGTTTGTATGGTGTTTTCACGTTGCATGGAACCAGTGGTTATTCAGCAACGGGACCAACGGCTATACGTGACTTCCGAACCACGTCGAGAGTGAATTTCTATCACCAGAAATACACATCTCTCACTCCTCAATGGAATGGCCGAGAATCGAGCCCGCGACCACCGAGTTGAGGTTTGAGAAAGGAAGACTTAAGGGTGGGTGATCCTCGATTTGGAGTGTCTGTTGTGGGTGTGTTAGTCACAGCAACTTGATTGACTACTGATAACTGATAACTAAGTATTTATCAGTTAGAAAAGTAAATTGAGAAGAGTGTTTAATCTTCTACGGATAAGTAAAGAAAGAGTTTTACGTATCATTACATTTGTACGTCTAAGATATAATATAGAATTAAATAGTAGGAAATAATTTAACAATCAAGACATAATGCGAACGTAAAAGTTTAAAATGTTTTATATACCAATGTCTCTCATACCAAAAAGCAGTGACTGAAGACTGTATACTCATAAAGTGAGAACACAAAAGCTCTGTATTTTCTATAATACAATAAAATGTGTTATAGATAACAAGAAAATTACCCACTCAATTCTACAAATCTTCAGTAACCGGCAATTCGTTGAACATCCTAAAACAACGTGTAAGTCACGTAAGAGGGCTTAAGGGTGAGCCACGCTCCAAAGCAGGTTTGAATATTTCAAATATTAAATTTCAAGGTAGTTCAGTACTGCATCGTGTGTACCTACCTTCCATGGTACACTGACGTCCATATTAAAGTATATTTGGGCTCAATATTTCAGATTATAAAAAAACTCAAGCATGAATAGCTGAAAAAACTGACAACTTACACACACACACACATTATATATATAATATATATATATATATTATATATATATAGATATATATATATCTATATATATATGCGTGTATGTATTAGAAAATATTTCCTACTTTTACTGTTCACACATTGCATTTACTTTCTTTCCATTTAACTTCCCTAAGTTCATTAACTTGGCATCCATCCAGTCTACACTGCTCAGTTAAGGAACAAATCATCCAAATCACCGTTAGAGCGACTACTCTATAATAAAAACAAAGTAGCAAGGGCGGGAGGAAGATTGAAGTCAGCCCTTCAACAGTATTGCAACTACGGAATCCTCCTGCGTAACCAGCATCAGGAGCTCAACCCCCTCGTCAGACGAACCTCATCTTGTGACAGGTCTATTCTCTAATTATCGCTAATTAATGGTGTTATCAATCAGAAGCACACTGAGCTACTTCCGTTTTTTACTTGCCATCACCATGCATTAAAAGACCGGTCAGTTTTTAGCTTGAGTCAATTAATGAAATCCGCAAGACCTGTTTTTAGTGGAAGGCCACTCCAGTGGTCTGAAGATGATCTTCTGATGCCCTAATAATCAGGCTAGTTGAAAGGAGTTAAAAGATAATACACAAAAAAAGTGAGGATAAAGCGATTGTCTGGTAGTGCCAGGGAGTATAAGGAATAATCCTACCAAATATGGCGAGAAGCCATCAACATTTTTCGAAACCTCGACCATGGCAACGCTCAGTTTCAAGGTTTAATGCCCGAGAAGGTAATCACGTTTGCATTCAAGTGACTTTTAAATAATATGAGAGAACGCCGGTTTTTAGTAATAATTTGTATATAGTATACAGGATTCCAACGTTACCCTCAAGGAATTAATTCACGACTAAAATTTAAAAAGTCAGGTTATTATCTTCATTTATCAACAACACTCATTTAGGAATGGGGGAGTTAAGTTCACATTGAGTAGAATCGACGGAGAATCCGAGCCAAACTACAATTGAAACTGAATTTGCTTATTGTTCTTCACTAAGTAATTCCCTGTGCTGTAAAACTTTTAAATTTCAATCCCCTGAAAAATGGTTACACAGCTATAGTGATCTCCAACAAACGATACAACTTCTAAAAAAGCAAGTAAAGAAAACACCTTTCGATATTGTTTTTCACTTATACCCTACGTTTCCCTCCAGATGATTAATTAGGAAAAAAGGAAAGAACAACAGATTTTCGTTATTAGTCGCCGACTGTCATGTATCATGACTGATAACCAAATATAGTTGAATATTTCACATAAAATGTACACCCAAGTAATTTTATCCAATCCAGTTCGAGTTCTTGATTGTCAACTACCCGGTTACTGTTTATATAATTTATACATAAGTAAATGGACTGAAAGTCACCTGTACTAATTTAAAATGTTGGCCTTTTTGTTTTCAAATAATACAGATATTTTTGATCTTTTGACTTTTGAATTCCCAAATGCTATGGGAACAAAAAAAAAATCATAAAATAAAATCAAATTCCATCAAAACGGACATAGTACCAAATTAAATAATCAGTAATGATTGTAGCCATCCCGGAGATTTCCTTTAAGCCTCTGTCTACAAAACTGACATTACAAACTCCACCGACATCGAAAATCGTGGAAGGAAATATTCATCATAAAGAACTTCGACAAAAATATCTGGCAAAGTGAACAGATGATACTCACCATAAAGTTTTCGTTTCTTACCACAATCATGAAGAGGAAAAACAACAAAAACACAAATGTCTCATAACAATACGATGAAAAAGTTATGCTAAGAAGTGCAAAATTTGACAAAATGTATTATAAAAATTAAGCGACATCTAAAGGCGTGGTATAATTTTATTATCATATGCAGTAGTTAAACTTGGAAACAGATCAACATCCTAAAAAATGAGCCTTAAAGGACAGTTAAAATTGTTATCCTATGTAAGAAAAATAAACGTGAAGTAACTCACTCAGTGTTAACAGGTCATAGAGAAAAAAGGGGAAAGGTTTTGAGTTTTGACTTTTCAGCGCCCAGAAAATGGTCTTAGCATGTCAGGTTCATCGAGTGCTAAGCTTGGTAGAACAGCTGCTTTCTTACCAATTTATGATTCCGCCATTACTTCAGAATCCAAGCATCGATAATTTTATTCAACATTCTTTTCGTTTAAAAGACGTAACCGAGAGTTACGGCTAAATTACTTTTTAATAACCAGCTTCTCTCTCACACATTCCAACCACTCCCCTCAGGGTGCGGGGAGGGATCCCCGTATACTATGGATCTGCTTGATATGAATCTCTGATGCCCTCCCGACAATAAACCAAACTACTACTGTTCACATGAAACTGGGTACACTGGGTCCGATATCCTCAAAATCGTCTTGCATGCCTGCAGGAGATGCTTCGTTGGCTCCTGGTCAGCTGTGTACATGTTATGTTCAATCAGGTATGTAATGCATCTTAAAACATCAAAACAAGCTTGCTTACACTTTAGCAGTTTGTGCTTTAATCCATCGGGCTTATTTTACGCTTTTTGTTCAACTGCATACGAGCCTATTACACGCGAGTGAACAATATATCTTCGTACAATTTTGCCGTGGTCAAACTTGAAAGGAGTCAAGCAAAAGCACTAAAAACTATTTCAAGACACTGGCAATGTGCCAATAATCTTAAATGTTACCGCGCCTTCATATGAAAGTATCTTGAAGCAATGTGCAGATTAACACAAAAATATTCGGCTGACTGGTGCGATAACAACATAGTTATCAACACGGGGAAATAATCATTAGTTATCAGAATCTAACACAAATTAAAATCCTGATAAATTTTGTTAATAAACCCTTTGTTCACTCCATACATATTTTATAAATACATTCATGCTTTGCATCTACTGTAATTGTATAAATATTAGAGAGAGAGAGAGAGAGAGAGAGAGAGAGAGAGAGAGAGAGAAGGACATTAAAATTTTTCGAAAACCTCCTTGGCACTGTACACGTTTTCAGATGTAAATAAGTATTTATTGAAATAAAAGAAACGTATTAAGGCACACATTCCATGGCTATACGTACATGCACAAAACGCCCTTTTCAGTGGCTAAACATCAGTTTCCAGATTACCCTTTTAGATAGCGCCGACAGCAAGTTAAACCTACTGGGGATGCGACTATGTAACTCGACGTGATATGTATCCATATATTTTTTCATGTGTGAAACGTCGATAGCCTACGGGTAACAAACTCTTCGTTTAGATTAGCCGCCGTCCATATAAGCCCTGCCTCGCTCCCAAATGGCCCTAAGTTGGTAATAGAATGGAGGTACTACCATGATCCAAGCACTGGAGTGATATACGACCTCCCTGAAATCCCAGCCTGCTTTCTCGATCCTCCCATGATAAACAATTTTTAATGGGTAGGATAAGCAGCAACGGAAAATCTAAGTATAAGTGTACTGTTACAAGTAAATCACTCGTGTGTACAGTTTACAAATGAGAGTAATAAGAAAACTAAGAGTTCATGAATAATTAAAAACACGAAACGCTAACTAGAATATCAAGTTGCAACGAGGAGGGTTAAGACAAGCAGTGGCTTCATATTAAACAAGTCTTCAGTTAAACACCGTTTCTTTCCTAACCAACAAAAATGATGTTTAACTGCCAGGCAATAAACGTCACCTAAAGGTTCATTCGACAAAGCATCGACAGACGTGAAAAATGTGAAGGTTTTGCATAATGCCTCTTATACCCTCACGACCAGTGTCAAGTTTCATGGTAATCCCCTTCACCCTTTGATTGTACTGCTTTGGACACTAAAAAAGAAGGAGGTATGATGAATCGTGGAATCTGATTATTTTCAAGAAACAAGAAAGCGTGTACAAAGAAAGCAATCCTCTACATATCCGTTTGCAACATTCGACGTTGATGCAAAAAAAAAAAAGAAAAAAAAAACTCATTTCACTTAAAGCGTGTAACGATTGGTCTATTTACATCTTCACTCATTTTAAGTGTCATGGAATAATGGAAAAATGTGTGAATCAAATGAAACAGATAAAGGAAACCTATGAGGAAAAGCTTTATTTTTTTGTCACAAAATGTGACATTCTACACTTTTTAAATAACAACAATTCAAATTTAAATAGCTTTCTCTGAAGTGCTTTAAGTAGTATGATTTATTTTACTTAATCAAAACATTTTTCTTTGTTTCCATTCTAAATATCATGAGACTAACAAAGGTCAATTGCCTCGTTGACGTCAGCGGGACAAAACCTAATAATTAATGCCACTTGGGACTTGAGTTGACATTCAAGACAGCTACTGCAACAAACTTCTGTTGTGAAAAGAGAGAGAGAGAGAGAGAGAGAGAGAGAGAGAGAGAGAGAGATTAGTTAATTTGTCTATTAAAACTGACGTCACACACCTATGTTACTGACGCCGTAACATAATGAAACAGTAAGCTAAAAACAAATACATAAATAAGTTTTAAAGGAATTTCACCTATAAAATTTATTTCAGAATTTCTTCTATAAAATTTATATGTATATAAACATATCTGTTCGAATATATTATTCATACATAGACATACTTCATATGTGTACAATATAAATTTGTTGAGTCCCCGTCTTCAACAGAAATTATATATAACTATACTCTGTTTTTTTTCCATCTGTCCACCCGCCTGTGGTAATCTCGCATGGTAACACTGCGTCCCGGCCTTTAAATAGTTACGCTATGTGTAAGTTATGGGTAAATAAAAGGATATCTGGGTGTACATTTGCAACTGAAAAGTGTTTTAATAATTTACTGTATGCGAATTACACAGTTAATATTCGAAATAGGATATTATTATAATTGTTGAATGTAAGCTGAATATCACTATCTAAAGCCCGGGACGCAGTGTACCATGCGCAAACACCACAGCCCGATGGACAGATGGAAAAAAACAGAGTATAGTCTATATTAGAATCCTCACCGAGAATTGTAGCCAAAATAAAATGTGATTTTCTGCCACGTCCCCAGGACAGGAACCTATGACTCAGATTCCCAAGACTGGTACATTCGATCAGCAAATGCCTCACAGTCAAGGGCACAATACAGTCTTCGCAGAATGGAGGATTTTCGCCAGACATCAAGGACCCATGAGTAAGTCATGTCTGTCCGCAACATCGTTTCTTGTATCCTTGGCATATAAACACATGACTAAAGAGAGACTGATGACGTAATATTGATTCGTCAAATTATTCTCCCAAAAGGACTGCCAAAACTTTTATTATTTACTGATCTACTTTATTCTATACATTTCCATAAGGAAATGTATATAATAAAGTAGTTCTGAGTAAACTTGGGAAGGCTCCCAGCAAACACTTATTTTTTTACCTCTTCTTTTCACTAAGTGCAGCCATTCCAACATCTCTAAAATAAGTGTTTAAAGAGTTCTCGATTCATAATATATAGTAAAACTATTCCCATTCTGAGTTAAAATTCCCGTAAAGCCTTTCAAATTGCATGCAGTTCCATTGTAAAAACAGACCAATGTTGATATAATCTGCGCTTCCTAATTAGTAGGTATTCAGTTTCTCCATAACTGCACCCCCCCCCCCCCCCCCCCCCCGAACCGAGCCTTCCTGAGGTTAAATGTTTTAGGTATTTAAACTGTACCGAGGCAGAACTGTCAATAAGTTTAGATCATTCTCCGTTGCAGTTTTCTCAGATGGCTCAGTCACATGCTGGTGTCTGCTTTGCCGTGGCCTTCCCTGATATATTAAGGTTAAAATCTCCATCCTTGTCATGTTTAATAACCTAATGATACATTTTACTCTAAAACCAAATGGTTGAGATTTTTTTAAAACTACCAATGCATTTCATTTCTAATACAACTGCTGGACTTAAGAAGCCTCTGAAATCTCTACTAATTCCGAACCAGCAAACGTTGGTAATGAAACATCTACAAGCATGCTATGCTCTCAGTGGGAGTTGATTTAAATGCTCCTGTACACATTCTTAGTAATCCACGATGAATTGAACTGAGCAATTTCAAGGCTAGTCAATTTCCCTAAAGTGTACACTTCACGCTAATAAGTTACATTTGAAAAGACCAGAGCTTTGTATGCTCTCAACATCCGAGTTCTGTCTGGACCCCATGAAGTGAGACAGAACTTTTAGCACATTCATTGCTTTCAAGCATTTTGCCTTAAGTCACCTTGCTATTTAAAAATTACCCCAAGAAACCTTATTTCACCAACACATTGAATTCATTGCCTAAGTATGAACAGATCTGGATCAGGATGGAATCCTCTTATACGACAAAAGTGCTTGGTTACCGTTTTACTAGCAGCTAATCTAAAACCATTCATCTCAGCCCACTTTATGTTATCAAAGGCAGTGTTCGGCCACTGCAATCATTGTTACTGCAAAATATATCGAAAGGTAGTCAGCAAGCTTGCTAAGGCGAACAAGGTTACACTTAGAACACTTCCTTACGGCACACCTTTTTGGTTGAATAACTCTGACATTGTTCCGCCAACGTTTTTTATATATTTTGATATAAACACGCACATTGCCTCTCAGGTTACATTCATCAAGAACTCTCCGAATGCCATATCTCCATGTTGTATCATAAGCCTTCTCACGATCATGGAAAACAGCGGTGTGATGTCCATTCGAACCAACGCATCAGCTGTCGAAAGCATACTTCGAAATCCATAGTGAGCGGCTACAGACCATTACCAGGTTCCAAGTTGTAAGTACTACCACACCAACCGTGCGTTCACCATTTTTTCCCTGATCTCACACAGAACGATAATTCTGTCTTGAATGGGTCGTTCCCTGGCTTCACGACTGACAGTCATTTTAACATTTCCCGCAGCTTAGGGGCGATATACTCTTGGAAAATTCTGTTAGTAAGGCTTAATATGAAAATTCTGGTTTTTTTTTTTTTTTTTTTTTTTTTTTTTTGGGGGGGGGGGTGCTACAATCACTTACGGGTGATTCAAATTCTCCTATGGTAAAAAGTACATTGTATTGTTCATTCCATGTATAAAATTCAATTTTGACCTGTTCCACTGGCCTTCTTTGGGCTGAATAGAGTCTGTCATCATTTTTCTTTGCAACATTTGAAAAATGTTTAGTAAATTCATTGTGCCACTAAACAGGGATCCGCTACTACACAAACAATAATCTTGATAACTGGAGGCTGAAAAACAGTATTTGCTTGCTACTTTTCTAACGCTTGGAAACTGAAGTCAGGGTTATTTTCAGATTTTGTGAAGATATGAAAATTGTCCAAAATTCCTTTCTAAAACAAAAATTTCCACGAAAAAATGAGCTCTTTCTTTTCGAAATTCAATATGCTAATACTTGCATTTTCTTCTGCGATATCTGGTGAAAGCTAATCTCACAGTTCTATAGTTTCTTAGCATGGTATACTTATCGGCATAGATATTGACTGAAGACCAGCCGGAAAATCTGATTGTATTAAAAGATTCAAGAGCGTTATCTACACAGAGAAAGTTATCAGCCAAATCATCTATTGAGCTATGTTCCTGGAATGTTGCCAAATCAGCTTTACCAATGTAGGTATCCTTCAAGATGGGGGATTTGAAGCTACATTCACCACTATTAGAAAATGGTCGCTGGTAAATCTTCAGAAGAAAACTGAAAGAACTTTTTGTTTGGTTCAATAATAATAATAATTATACTTTATTTCGAATATGAATTCATATACAATAATTTAAAAAAAAAATAGTGGTGCCATGGTGCAAAGAGGCTACATTTTGATTCATCATTACACTCAAATTTACTGGAAAAAAAAATACAATTAACACAACCAAAGTGGGAATGTGTATCTTACCAATAAACATAAAAAAAACTTTAAAAAGGGAATACAACCAAATCTGAAAAGCGTGCATAAACACACCCAAAAACAAATATATTATTCTCCATCTAAGTAGTCGCTAGAAAATTCTGTGCCATTCATCATGCAATATAAATAATCGATGTCACGCCATAGTGACTTTCTCTTATTCATACCTCCTACAATAACAAAGACTTCACAAAGTAGTAGATCGAGAGCACATACTGCATATTTTCTTTGCAAATGGATCTACACACCTTTCACTTGCATTGCAGACTGATACTAATAGGATTTTGTGGGGTGTCCTTACAAAAATACAAAACTACACCCCCATGGCTTCCTATATTTACATTATCGTGGGCTGCGACATGTATTAATACCAATCATGGTCTCCTGCAAAGTTATACATACCGGAGACACTTCTGATATGAGCAGCCTTAGTTCTTCCATTTCGCTCTTAATCCCTGATAATTCCACTTAAGAAAATGAATGAATTTTACTTTGCTTTTAAATCTATTAACTGGAACCTCTTTCAAGTGCCTTTTGTTTATTTCCTTGTTCCTACTTTTTCCCGGAAGGAGACTGATATGGCTGCCTTCTTGCAGAGGGTTATCAATCTCAATAACACCAGACAAGCTGCCACTGCCTGAGGGGGGCCGGGTTTGAGGGTCAGATATTGTTGCACCCTCCAAAAAAGCTGACACACCAAGCAGGTATTATATACGTACTATATATATATATATATATATATATATATATATATATATATATATATATAATGTATATATATGTGTGTGTGTGTGTGCGCGTGTGTGTTGTACTTATGTGTATATATATACGTGTATAGTGTGTGCACTGAATAACTGTAAGTTAGGATGAAACCAGGAAGAATGGGGGAAATGAATAGGCAGTAGATAAGCAAGTGATAAGCCATCTAAAATTTGTTGCACAACTCATATAAAGCGGAACAGTAGAACTCTGAACATAGTCGGTAAAAGAAAATTAGTCACCAAACTGTGCAATTTAAGAAATGCTGAAGAGATGACTCCTGAGAAAAGGAGCACTCTCTCCTTATGCTCAATGGAGCAGTGGCTAAAGTAATGTTTTCAGTAATTTGAAAAAAGAGCAGATCTTTGAGGCAAACCTAAAGTAATCTGAAGGAACGTGAGTTTGTGGCAAGTGACTTTTATCCCCTCCTGTTGGGGACGAAGGAAACAGACTAAATTCCCAAATATGAGTAATATATGGAAGTCAAATGAAGCTAATAAAACTTAAATAACTATGAGGAAAAAACTCGTAATATCTGGAAATAGAAATTTATACGGGTTTACATTTCAACTACGCGATCTTTTCAAGACAAGTTCTCATTAATCTTACAAAAAATATGTACATAATAGTAAGAAACTGAATGGCACTGTCATAACGCACAACTGTAGAGATATAACACGGATGCTCTTAGCAGTCAGTTTCTATACCGAGTTTCGACAAAAAATAAACGATTTCGATTTGAAAAATATCTCATAAATATTTAGAGCAACGTAAAATAATTCTCACATGGAAATACTGCTTTTAATATCTAATAAGCACAACAGATCAAAATATTCTTGGCCAAAACATTAACGTAATGAATGACAATTCATTTTGTTGACTATTAACTATTTATTTAAGGACAAATGAGAATTTTACCTCAAGATGAAGAAATTACCAAATACGTAACGACGACTCAATCCTATTATGTAGTGGGGAAAAAATGCAAGTTCAACTTGAAAAGGATCAGTGATTCGAAAACAGCCATTTGAGGGCAGTTGTGCATTTTACCCAAGATGGCAAATTCCAAAATTCAATGAACTCTTATTGCCTTGTGGTTACCTGATATTTTTGTCTGTTGAAATTCAAAATTTGACATAAGTGAAAATATGTAAGCCAGTTGTTCCGTTAATACAATATTTGTTTAGAGTGCTGCAGGAACTTTCGTTTTTAATGATTACATGAATAAAACTACTTTCCATTACCCGAACAAGCTTTTAGGCTAATAAATGTTGATGATTACTATACATATCATTCCATGAAACAAAGAACAATCAACATAAATCAGCAAAAACTTTGGCATAAATTATAATTAAGGTAAAGCCACTTAAAATATTACTCTAATACGACAATTTACCACAACATGTATCCGTACTGTATTACTTCCCCAACTTCATATTCCTCACCAGTTTTGAACACACGGTTTAGGTGGAGGTAATGAAGCCAATCTCCCAGCCCAGCTGCATGAGAGAATAAATACCCCGTAGGAAGCACAGGTATTAATTGACCACTCCCTCCAAGGATTAGATTCCTTGCAGGTGGCGTTGGTGGAACTATTTACCTTGATATCAAAAGATCCAAGATACCAATTAACTTCTGATCTTCAAGATAATCTTTTAAAAAGCTTAAGTGGAGTGTAACACGAAAAAGTAACCTTTTTTTTAATATTCATTTATAGAATTATATGTTTATGCCCATTACATCTGTCAGTCTATCTATCTATCTAGATATATAAATACACACACACATATATATATATAAATATATATATATATATATATATATTATATATATATAATTTTTTCATATTTGCAAACTATAACAATAATAATGCAAAAACCAGGCTTTATACAATGTGGCTATCGTTTTCTACAATGGTGCCATCATTCATCATATGTCACTGACGGGTTAACGAATAATCACGATAGCATCATGCAGCCTACCATTCTAAGCAAGTACCAATAATAGCCCATAAGAAATTTCTATGAGTTATCGTTTTCACATGAACCAGGCTTACCTTGATGAATCACTAGGACATATCAAAACTTCGAGGATTCTGTAAGCAAAATAATTAAAATAGTAACAATAATAATAATAAATAAAATAAACAAAAAATAAAACTCCTTTTTTTATTTCAAAGGAAAGAAAGGGGAATTAGAGAGCAATGGAGAAGAGGAGATAAGACAAGGTTAAGCACCGGAATTTCTTTTTTATCTTTCAGCTTAAGAAATCGATTAAGCTAAGCCTGAAGCTGATGCAGGTGACTCAGGCTCGTCTTAATCATTACAATTGAGGTTCATTATTTGGTACTGGCCAATAAACAACCGGTGCAAATCTGATCAACGCCACCCTAAGTCTTATGGTAGTCATTGACGTTCTCCCTGGTTATTTAGCAACGAGACCAACGGCTTTACGTGACTTCCGAACAACGTCGAAAGTGAACTTCTATCACCAGAAATACACATCTCTAACACCTCAATGGAATGCTCGAGAATCGAACTCGCAGCCACGGAGGTGGCAGGTCAAGACCATACCGATCACGCCACTGAGGCGCTTTGTAATTCAAGATCCCACTAACAATGCTATTAATGCATCACTGGGGCTTGATTGTTATATAGTGATGCTTTACATTGAATTTCAAGCCATGTTAACGGGAAAAGACTGAAATCGATATCCTGCTGAATCCTCGATTAATTGGAGTTTTGCGAGATTAACTTAATATGACTGAACAAAAAAAAACTAGGCCTTAAAAAAAGTGACTGCTTTCCCCGTAGCTTTTATATAAATGAAATAATTTACCAACTTTTGTAGTTAATATCCAATCTACGAGTAACATTACACTCTACACCCTGAACATTAGGTGCGTTGTAATTACATTGGGATTTTTACTTGTAAATTTATATAAACGCGATCCTTAAAAATTCAGTGAAACGCAGTTTAACACACTCATTCTAAAACGATTGTAATTAACCAAGACAAAAATTAAAAGAATCAAATTTTTTGTCACGACCTTCATTTACCTAATAATGTAAATGCATAAAAGAAAAAAAAATTCTGTACGTGTCGGAACTGAACTAGCTATATAACTTAATAAGCATGGTAAAAATATCCTTTTGTGGAGTTTTACCAACTATTGATTGGTTGGTTACACGGAACATGAAATTTGTTTAGGGCGAAGGACTTGATGACGATAAAAGACTCGAACTATAATTACAAGAATTTTTATTGCTGATATGAGACCATGGAAGTATGAAAAAAAGAACGAATAAATTAGACAAATGAAATGCAACAGCAGAAACATAAAAATTTTATCTTCTGTGTATCCATAGAAAAGCCGTGTTCATCTGCCCAAAGTCGTAAATGGAAGCTAACATTTCTTCTTTTGTCACCCATTTCCAATCGAGAAATATTAGGTAGTAAGCTGTCAGGACCTATTCAGGACCTCTGGGAAATCACCATGTAAGCTCTCAGCGCCAACAACAGACGAGAGGCCACTTTGTAGGCCGCACCTCTATTGGTTACATCTAGATGTTAGTACAATCACAATCTCTCTCGCTTTCTCTCTCTTCTTTTTTATTCAAAGCAGGGACTAGTACAATACTTTTACATTAACAACATTTCAAGCCTCATTTATTTCTAGGCCATATAACTTTTTTATCCATTCTCGAAAGAATGATGGGGGATGGATTTCCAAACGTATATCCTGCTGAGACTGCAGGTCAGTTACATCAACAAAACATATATAGTGTGCTTAATGTTACTTTCATTGCTCATAACTGTAAGAACGTTCGTTTAAATACATTTACAGGGAAAGGATACAAGTAAGGGTGAAAACAAGTGGTAGAGTATATTAGGGCATAAAAAAAAGTTTAGCCTTATTCATATTTGGCAGGAATTTCTTAACAATCCCAAAGATTTTATTTCGCAGATGCAGATGAACTGTTAAACAAATTGGAAGCTGAAAAGCAGGGTTGGTTACATCTAAAGATTAAAATGTCAGTCACACTGACACATCAGGTCTAGAAATTAAGACTCACTCTTTCCCCCCAACCCGCCCCCCACCCCTTTCTCTCTCTCTCTCTCTCTAACTAAAAAGCAGACATTAGCTAGCTTTCAAAGCAGCGACGCATCCTTATGTCGTTTTAAGTATAATGACTAAGAGTGCCATGCTAATGCGTCAACCAGAAAAAATACATGATATGAAAAATTTGTATGAATAATTCTATTTAGGTGGCCGATCTTGAAAAGTCTGTTCTATTCCTCCAGTTTTCGTAATAAATAAACTGTGGTTTCTATGTAAGAGAGGTCCCTCCTATTATAATACTACTTTTGTCAAGGGAAATCAAATTCCTTCACACCAACCATTACTACGTCCTTCACTTCCGTGTTTGACTCGATTGAACTTCGCTGTGAGGTCGTCTCTTCTATGAGCATTTCCTTCATATGTTCGGCTTTTCCACGGACCCACTGGACGCTTCTTGAACTAAGAACATACCTACATTGCCTTTTTAGATCAAATCGAAAGTTTTGGTCTCCTTTTACTCGCTTCTTTGAGGGGAAAAAAGATTGAATAACATACTTAAAGTAGCTGTAGAGAAATTAGCTTACAGGACGCCTAGTTTTCTCAACAAGAGTAGTATGTGAAAATGGATATCTCCATTATGCTAATCTGGAGAAGAGAAGCTCATTCTGCTTTTACAAATCTCCCTATTTCTAAGTCTAAGATAGTTAACATTACCTTTACTATCTTTTCTTTAAATACGAAAACTAAATCAGTTAAAATAATCAATAAATAAAAGAACAAATATTCAATAAATAAAAGCGCAGAGTCCCGCTGAAACTTCACATTATTTTCAAAATGACATACTTTATTGATTAAAGAAAGGTTTATATCAACAGTTAATGAATTATACATTGTAAATTACAGCATCTAACCAATCCGAAATTTACATAACGTATCCAATCATTCGTTTCTGGCTTTAGGTACCTTGCCGACATCCCTCAAATGACCAACTTGCGGAACTTGAAACTCGATTTTCCAGCTCTAGACATCATTAAAAACACGGTCGTAACATATCTCAACATAAAAATTTACGTTGTTCTGGCGTCGCCAAGTCTTCGTCTCGTATATTTGCCATCACTACCTCTGAGAGGCAAATAAACTTTATAAGTAGTTTTATGTTTTTACATCACCTCGCCTCACCAGAAAGTGAAATTTTTCAGTTAGCTAGAAGTAGCAGCCATTTTACCCCCACTTTTACGACTTGGGGATCGGCATTTCCATTCTTCCCAAAAGGTGGGGGTTTATATAAAGCCGTGAAAGACTAGAGACCTAGTGTAGGATAGAAGGGCAGGTCACACCGGTTATATGGGTTGCTGGGTAGGCCTTAGGTAGTCTTAGCTTAAGACCTCTTTTCCCACAACTCTGTGCTGGCTCTTTTTGCATCTTTCCAGACAATGCCGCAGCTGCTTGAACCCAGGTCCCCGCAACTGCCCTAACTCGGCCTTAATCGCTCCTAGGTCCTATAGTGGTCAGACGTGTCCACAGCTGATGTGTTTCAGCTCTTTGTCCTCATCGCTGGTTGGAGCCCTCATCAGACATCAAGCTACACATACAAGCCAACTAAGGTACGTCTCGAAGTTGCAAATTTCAACCAGCCCCTATCTCTCCAAGACGAATCTTGCTATTCTCATTTTCAAATTTCAATTTTCTCACTTCTCTAACAAACATCCTTTTGTCCACCCTCGATAGCATGTCCAAGATCAATGAAGACCTTCATTGAGCTATCCTATTTAAGCACTAGATTTCTCCCCTTAGTACTAGCATTGTATGTGATTGAGGATAAATTCCCTCCATAGTGCATTAGTCGTAAATATTGTTCGAGAAGTCTTCATTTTATGTGGTGCATAACTGGGAATCCATTTCCAGATTTCCAACTGCATCCCTGCCTCCTTGCCAGCGCTTAATTACCTTAGAAGGTATCAAGTTGGAAACTAGCCTTGTATAGATCGTGAATTCGGCCATCTTATCATATTATTGTGAATAATAGAGTAATTTAAAACAGTACACTGTGCCCTCTCCACATGGTCCATCTGCCGTTCAGTTATCTCAGGCCATTTGATGTAATAAACTTAATTAAGAACTAATTGGCTGAGTTTCCATTGGCATTTAACAATTCTCTAACTCAACGTAAGTCACAAGCACTTCATTTTATTCCCTATCCATACATGTGTGCTTTGTGTTGGACCTCTTACAGCAAGGCTTAGTAATTAATTCACACAAGAACCCCTCCAAGGCACGACACATGTAAAAGTGATCAACCTTGCCAGTACACACGTAAAAGTAGTCAACAAAACCCATGATGCTAAGGTACAAATAATTAACTTCAAAAACTATATTGCAGACTCTATAAAAGCTAAAATCTTGACGGTTCATGAAGAAACGTCAAACACATACATGTGATTACCAAAATGTATTTCAATTAAGACTTTAGAATTTGATCCTTTCTAAGCTATAAAGAGAGAATCTTCGATGAATGCATTGGGTCTCTATATGAAATAGAATGATGTGCAGTTTTTTCAAATGCCTTTCACTGGAGGAACATTGACTCTGAAGACATTCCAAGTAAAGAAATTTATACAACAACGATCACGGTTCCAAAACTGTCCATTCATCTTCTGATAACGGTGATAATGGGTAAACTAAGCGGTGAGATTTGACAAAAAATCTAAAGTTAAGAAGGGTCTCAAATCTGAAATTCCAGGAAATGTAGTTAGTATTGGTAATACAGGAGTTCCAAAACACCGTTGATAATTGTAGTACCAATGGCATGGGGATGAACAGGTCCGGCTTCTATATTTCTCGATGTTCAAGATCAGATTCTAAAGGATGTAGAGAACCCATTACAATAAATCTTAGCGGTGGGACATTGTAGCGTGTTGCGTAACATTACAAGACTACATTACTTCTATCATTTCCACTCTTCATGCTTAGATATTGCAAGAAACATTCTGCACTGAGTAATATTTATCATTTAATAATAAAAGATAAAACGCACAAAACGCATTCAGTGACTTAAGAATTGAAAAATACTCATGAAAGACTTCATTAATTTTGATTTAAATCATATAAGTCATAAATGTAAGACCAACCTGAGCAGTAATGTCTTCAATTAAAATTCAAGGGTTTACATTAAAAATAAGAATGTATGTAAACATTCTTTAGAAGTAATGCATGTAAACATTAATCAGGCCATAGGCCAAGGAGGTCATGCAGGAAAGACTGTCCGAAATCTAAGTGTGTGAACACCTTACATAAGCAAGACATATCTAGAACATCAACAATGCCTTCTCTGGGAATCATTTTGACTCTCGAGACGACAAGGTGTACGTGACTAACCTCATTAAGTATGTTAGTTCATATGTCTGCATATTGAGCAGGTTTGCTTGCCTATGATTTGTAAACGAATTGTATCTCAGACTTCCTCTACCACTCTTAGTTAAAAACATCTATTCAGAACTCTTCTTTGCATCTGTCTCACAATGTAAGCTAGAACAATATATCCTATTTTTTGTACAATGTGTTTCCACGACTTAACCTCTACACTAGAAAGAAGTAAGAATTGAAATATCTATGTAAGAGAATATCTTCACAGTCAATGGAGACATAACTAAGATGGATGGAGTGATACCAACCGACGTTTCCTTTGCAAACCAAAAGTACAACTCTGTGGATCATTTGTAAATACGACGGAGTAACTTACATATATCTGACAAAATACTCAGCATCAGGGTAGGCGCACGCTCATGAGCACATTTACATACAATTAAATCAAATTGACATGCGATATACAAATATTTTTACAGCAAATGAAATTAGAAAATTATACTTTTTATGGCCCTTCGAAACCAAAAAAGAAAGCCCCATACGCCAGTAGTCGTCCTCCAAACTATAATTATAGAATACTTTCTTCTCTGGCATTGAAGAGCTTAACCTGATTTGCTATCTACGCTAATAATGCCATTAGGAAACTTTCTTGACGAAAGCCTCTGTTATGCCAATATTTATGTCTCTATTACTAAAGTTGGAAGAGTGGTTCTCGTTCTTTGTACATTGACTGATTGATTTTTGGCTATTAAAATTATAAATAATAAAAAAATAAGTTTAAAACGAGTCTCAGCCCTTCAAAACAAACTAATAGCATGTGTTGCGTAAGTTAAGCTGACAGTATTACTGTATTCATGATAGAATTAAGCGTACTATTAACATTGTAGTAAGGTTAGATATAATCTTATAAGCAATTGCTGTTCACATTTTGGGCCAGTCATTTTCTTGTTTGACAGTTTAAGAGTACTGAACTTTGAATTTTATGCTATTAACATATCTGATCCTATCTACCTGATTATTATCTATTATTATATATATATAATTATATATATAATCATTATATATAATTCTTAAATATATTATGGTATGTTATGTATAATTACAATTTATATATTATTATATAAATATCTATATATTTTATATATATATTGTTATATTTATAGTATCGAATATCTTATATATAGATATTATATTTATCTCTATCTCTATATATATATATTCTATAGATATATTATATATATATTAAGGCCGGAAAAAAAGAAGTATAGATTAATATATTATAATCTATATATCATATATCTTATATATATTATATATATCTATATTATGTCATTATTATATTCTATCTATATATATTATAATGTCTATATATCTATAATATATATTTATAATTATATCTATATATTATGATATAGATATAATATATATAATATATATAGATATATATATAATCTATATATATATATAATATTATATATATATATATATAATAATTTATAATCTATATATATAATATATGGATATATATATATAGATATATATATATATATATATATTATATATAGGTGTGTATTTTATTTTAAATCTCGAAGAAATAAAAGACGTAATGATGTTACAGTCACGCAGGAAAATCGAAACACTGGAGGTGCCAAGTTCTTTCGTCTTATTACCAAGACATGGTCACAGCAACTAAAGATACACAGAACCAAGGGCCTATATAAATGGTGGGTACAAGTCATAAGGCAATACAATAACGTCAGGAGATCACAGAACGGACAACAGATTAAAATCGATATCTACACTGGTAATCCTCTTTATTCTATCTTTCAATTCCTTTTGGAAAATATGTTTTATGACCGGGTCACAAGAAAATAATCCTTTACTTACATTAAAATTGTTCACCCAGGTTAACTGAATCAAAACAGATTCTAACAAGTTCCTTTAAATAGTTTTGTTGCAACATGACAATATTTGGCTTTGTGTCTAATGTATTCTGTGGAACTTTTCACTTAAATGTAAAAATAAATCATTATTTGTCTCCTGTTCCTACTGAATATTTGTGTTGTTTTTAATCTGGTGTTCAATTCTTTACTGGTCTGACCTAAGTAAAATAAATCACAATCCATGCATGGAATTTTGTATATATATAATATTGTTATCTTTTCGGGGACTATTTTTTATAAGCATGTTTTTTACGTTATTATATGTGAAAGATACATTTTTATTAAACAATTATAAAAAAGGTTCTACAGTTCAAATCCAATAAAATGTGGTAAACAAAGGGTGTTTGAGGGCATTTCTTTTTTCTTTCCTATTTTTCATAGGTCTTAATAGCTTGGAGACATGACAGAGATAGACATTTCATCTTTGCAACAATTCTCAGAAAGGACTGTAAATTAGAGCAGCTATGTATGTTTGTTAGGGAAGCGGGCATCCTCAACAAAATTTAGATCATACACAGTATATGTCTATCTCTGTCATGTCCCCAAGAGAGAAAAGTCTATGCCTTAGAATCTCAAGACTAGGGCATTCGACCAACCAATGTTTCACAGTCAAGGGCACTATACAATCATCGCAGAATGGAGGATTTTCGCCCGATATCAAAGAACCTATTAGCGAGTCTTGTATGTCCAATCCTTAACATGCACAACATCGTTTTTTGTCTCTTTGGTATATAGGGATAAGACCAAGGAGACACTGATGACATAATAAAGCGCGTTTCTTGATTCTTTAAACTATTTTCCAATGAGACAGCCAAATCTTCTGGGTTCTGGGGGTGTGACTGCTGACTTAGCATGTTGATCAGCTTGCTGGTTACCAACCACCCCAACTTGGGAAAGCACCCAGCAAAACTTTATTTACTCTTCTTTTCACTAAAAACATCCATTCCAATATCTATAAACTCAGAGGGTTTAAAGAGTTGAACAATTCTAACGACTGAAGAACCCTTCTCAAATCACAATATATATAGTAAAACTATTTCCATTCCGAGTTCAAACTTCCTTTAAGGCATTTAAAATTACACGCAGTTCAGCAATAAAAAATGGCCATGCGTAAAAACTGCAACAGACTTATCCTGTTGTGAGGAATTCTCTGAAAATATTGACAGCATGGCCTCATTGGACATTTCTGCCTAAGTAAAATGAAAATATCTACAAAATTTTACCTCAGGAAGGTCAATACCCAGCCGTGAAAATCTCTATCCTTGGCATGCTTAATTCCCTATTAATACATTTTCCTCTAAAGCCAATGGTTAAGGTTGCCAGGGGTGATTTTCACACAACTGCCAATGCGTTTCATTTCTAATACAAGTGAGGGTTAAAAACTTAGGAAGCCTCTGAAATCTGCACTGTCTCCGAAACAGCAGATGGTAATGTATATCTAGATGCATCTCACCAGCATCTACAAGCATGCTCACAGTGTGAGATGATCTAAATGCTCCTACAGCTAATCTTACTACTCAATAATGAACTGAATTAGGTGTTGTAACGCTATTATGCTTTGCCGAGGTGTACACTTAACATCCATACGTTAATTTTTAAAAGACTAATGACTTGAATATTTTCAACATCTGCACCCTAAGAAGTGTGGGACAGAACTTTCAGGACATTCACTGCTTTCAAGCATTTTGTTTTGACATACTTCTGATGTGGAAGCCAACTAGACTTATTATCAAAACTCAACTCAAAAGCCCTTCTTTCACCAAGACATGGAGCCTATGTATGAACAGATCAGGGTCAGGATGGAATCCTCTTATGGGAAAAGTGCATGGTTACCATTTAATTAGCAAAAAATCTTAAATCATTCAATCTCACCCCAATTCACTATATTATCAATGCACAACTGAAAGCGGTGTTCAGCCAATGCCATCCTTGATAGCTTTGGCAAACAAGATTACACTTAGAAGACATCCTTGTAGCACATCATCTTGGTTGAATACATTTGGCATTGTTGTTCCCACCTGAACCTGAAATAACGTATTTCTTAAAATTACCTTGATAAAAAGAGGCAAAATGCCCCTCAGGTTACATTAAAAAAGAACCAAGAGAATGCCATATATCCATGTTGTATCATAAGACTTATCAAGATCAAAGAAAACAGTGACATGGTGCTATTTGTTAACAAAAGCATCAAATAATGAGGATTCGATTCGAACCAACACATCATTTGTGGAAAGCATACTTCAAAAATAACACTGTATAGACAACAGATATTTGTCACACTCCAAGTTCTACATCAAACTTGTGTTCACCATTCTTTCCATGATCTTACACAAAAATGATGTCAGTGCAATAGAACGATAATTTTCTGTCTTAAATGGGTCTTTCCTTGATTTCACAAATGGCGGTAATTTTAACATCTCCCAAAGCTTAGGGAATATAGGTTCTTGGAAAATTCTGTAAAAAAGGCTTAATATGAAAAACCTGATATTTTGGAGGTTATGCTTGATCACTGAATATTTTATATCCAGTCCTTGAGCTGATTCACTATAGTTACTTAAGACTGACTCAAATCCTTGATGTATTACAATCAATTTCTACCTATTCCATAATATTTCTTTAAAACATTTGTAAAATGAATAGCAAAATCATTTGCCACTGAATGGGGATCTGTTACTTCACAACCACTGATCTTGATAAATGGAGGTTGACAAGGAGTAAATTTGCCTGCAATTTTCCTTATTTTCTTCCAAACACAAGTCATGGGTGTTTTCAAATTTAGTGAAGATATGAAAATTATCCAAGATTCATTATGCGCTTTTTTAATTTCCACGCAGAAATGAGCACTTACTACTTTCAAAAATTCAATACAGTACTACTCACATGTTCGTATGCCACGTCTCGTGAAAGGTGACCCCATAGTTCTATAAGTTTCCTGGCATTTATGAGCCCAGCAGGGTACTGCTCGGCGGAACATTATCCCTTAAGTCTAAAGTATAGATTTAATACCAGCTGAGACCATAATTTTATTAAAAAAGTCAAGGTCATCAGCTACACAGGGAAAGTCGCCAGCCAAGTCATCTATGTGTTCCTGGAATGTTGCCAAATCAACTTTACCAATGTTCCACTTAGGTAACTTTAAAGATGGAGGATTTAAAGCTACTGTCACCACTATTGGAAAATCTATCATTTATCACTTTCCAATTGAAATCAATATGGCAGTCGCCGTCATCACCTCTTATAGATAAATCAATTGCTGATAATGTGCCTGTTTGAACGTGAATATGTGTAGACTCCCCAGCATTAAGTATTCCCAAATTTTACTCCTCTATGATGGAATTCATATCTTCCAGAATAATAAATGGACGTGGTAACTGTTGAATATCAGATTTAAGTTCACCAATGGGGATGACTACACTATGTGGCAGATAGGGTTCCAGTATAATTACACTGGAAGGTTTCCCAGATTTTTCCAAACAAAGGTTGTCAGAGGAGGATCCAACAGTCCTCATCTTTGCCAAAACAGTATCATCAGAGAGTCCAGGGGTATTCGGATCTTTATAGCTACTACCCATAAAGATTTAATCAAAAAAAGGAAAACTAAACCTGAAAACTTTAAAAACATATCAGTAGCCTTTCATGGAGTTAATTCCACCTATGGAACAAGTGACAGCCAACTCCAATTGATTGATTATGGTTGCCCAAGTGTAAGCCAAACCCAACCCAGTTGTTGGTACTGAGAGTATTACAAGAATTCAATCACCCCCACCCTAACTGTGTTATGGGCAAACTGGACTGAATGCCAAGAATCCTGTCCCATGAACCAAACCACCCTGGAACCCGTGGCCCAGCCCTGCAGAATAGTTCCACCCTTAGCTATCAATCTGATATCTCTCAGGTTCAAACATTATCGGGTGGTTGATAATCCTATCACAGTTCCCACTTTAGCTTCAGATATAAACCTAGCCCCAGGTATGATATCTTTTCATATTTATCTGGTCCAATAAATATTACCAAAGGTGGAAAGTTCCATGACACTTAGTCCAAATTTGTTTCAATATATATAGGATTCTTGGACTGGAACCTGGGAATAAATTCCATGGGGTTCAAGAGCCCCCTCTAATGGTAGAATGGTCTAAACAACATCATATTGACAGTGTTGAATCGTCGGGTAGTATGCTAATGCATCAGGCTAGGTCATACCATAGAGACCTTAAATTAAAATATGAGTGCAAGTACACTGAAGGATGGTTACAACAATTCAAGAATTGTCTGGAATTCTTTAGCAAAGTATGGAGAAAAGTCATCAGCAGACCAGGAAGGAGCTGCAAAGTATGTTGATGAATTTTCAAAGCTCATAGCCGATGAGCATGTTACTAATGAATGTGTACAATGCAGATGAAACTGAGGAAAACCTTAAGAATGGAAAATAAAAAAAAGCTCCCATAGAGCTTAAATAATCCAGATACAGTCTTACTATCTTAGGTTGCTCAAACACAGCTAGCACACACACATATGTAAATCATTTGTGATAAGAAAATCTAAATGCCCTAGGGCCTTGAGAGGTGTTAAAATTTACCCAGTAATATATTGTTCAAATAAAAACAGTAGGATTACAAGCGAGCTCACGCAAGAATGGTTTGAAAATTATTGTGTGCCAGAAGCAAGAGAACAAGGTAAAGCTGTAGGCCTTCCAGAAGACTACAAAATTCTTATTCTAGATAACAGTTCAGCCCGCTCCAAAGCTGAACTGTGTAAAAAGAATGTTTACACAGTATATTTACCACCCAACTTTAAGTCACTTAGCCAACCCCATAACCACGGAATAGTACACTCTCTTGAGGCTAAATATTGCACACTGTTTATGAAATGTATGCTGGCCTCTGTAAATGCTGGCAAGCCTGTACCGACATTTGTTCATGAATTTAACATGAAAGATGTTCTTTGGTTCACTGCCAGAGCATGGGATAATGTGGAATCATCAACACTTAAAGAAACCCTGACCTAAGTTGTAGCCTGCCTTGATGTATGGTGACACACCTGACGAAAATGTTTACAGTTCTCAAGTTTCCATGTATAAAATAGAAAAGTTGTTAATGAGTGCCTTGAGAAGGAAAAATGTTAAGACCTGCTGCCAAGGAAGTAGCAACTCATTTTAATGAAGAAAAACTGGATGAGTGAATGAATGTTGATGAAGGGACACTTGTGAGTCATCTTATAGACTCAGAAATCATACAAAAAAATTCAGTATCCAGAGAAAGAAAAGAAAATGATGAAGATGGCAATGACAAAGATAAAACACATGCAACAAAAAGGCTGATAGATTAATTGCACTGATTGATCAGTTAATGAACGGACTAGAGAAACAACTGCCTCTACTCAACAAGAACTGAAACTATATTTACTGAATGAAAAGTTCCACAAAGAAAGGTCGAACCACATGAAACAACTCCATTTGGATGAACTTTGTAACAAGACAGCAGAGAAGAATGCCTGCGTTCGTCAAGTAGCCCATACAGTCCACGGCAGCATCTACATCCAATGAATATCTTGATAGCTTTCAACTTCCAGACCTTCACATTTAACTTTATTTCCGGTTTACTTTTAACATTTGTCCAGTTTGGGAGCAGAAGTGTCACAGCATTATTTGAATGTACGGTAATTGCAGTAATAAATTTATTGTTAAATTTTCCATGTCAATTTTGTTTAACTAATTCAATTTAGTACTGAATGATGTAACTGATCCCCACACCAGGCATCCATTGAATTTTCTTTATACTGATACTGAAACAGGAACCTTTACAGTAAAGTATTATTAAACTTTTATCGTTTATATCTGTATTTCATTTAATTATTTATTATATTTTTAATAATTGTGTAGTGTATACGGAGACTATCACTGGTTCGGATAAATCGATAATCCGACATGGCCTAGGAACCAAGGATGCCAAGGATACAGGAAAATCGATGGTCAACCTGAATATAAAATACTTCATCTCTCTACTCTTCTTTATCTGACGTGGATGCTTTTGCTCACAACAATAAATGGCTGCTGCTGCAAGCATTAGATTATTTCTACTATCAGGTTTAATACTACTTCCTAAGAGTTTTATCTTGGCTACAACTAAAATGTGGAATAGCTTGCCTAGTGAAGTTGTGGAATCTTCTGATCTCAAATATTTACGCGAGGAGCAAATTCATATGCTGACATCTCATAAATTTAGGCATATTAGTTTTATTTTATATTTCTTCATATTCATTCATTTGTCACCTTTTTCTATAATTTTCTCTTTTAGCAGGCTGATTTCCCAAACATATCATGGAGGTTTGGAATCCCTGAGGGTGGCTAATAAGGGGTTGAAGAATGCCTGTAGCTTCAACTTACAGAGATAAAGAAAGAGGGTTAGGGAACTGACCTGCTTGAAAATGCAAGGTGTCCAGTGGAAATGTGCAATTGTCAAAATCGATAAACGTGCAAATGCATAGGTGTATTAAAGTGAGATACTAATGGGGATAAGCATGACTAGAATAAAGGAGAGAGGGACATATGAAATAACAAATGAAAATTGAAAACGTGAGAGGGTATAGGAACAACTTTATTAAGTAAGAAAAACATGTCATATATCTTAAAATAAGGGAAAAGTAACAATTTTTAGCAATTTTGTAATCTGATATTGGCACACATACAAAAACGATCAAATTTTATCCAAAGTTCGCTTGTTTAATACTTGTGCCATTAGTAGTCCGTATATTACGTTCATATACTGTGATTGAAAAATCAAGGGAAAAGAAATTACCTTTATCCTTAAAAGTACACAGTTGTCATTAATAGAGCAAGTTGTAAGCACCAGAAGATGGAAGATATTTTAAGTAATCGATGAGATAAATTGAATTGAATTGAATATAGAATTTAGGCCACAGTCGAAACATTGGAATCTATGAAATCATTCAGCGCTGAAACTGATATTGAAAGCAAAAAGATTTGAAAGGTGTAACAGGAAGAAAAGCTTGCAGTTATAATATGACCCAACTGTTGGGAGAGGGCGGAAAGTAAGCTGGAAAAAAATAATATGAAAGGAGGTACAGTAACAGGAACGAAAGGGGTTGCAGCTAGGGTCCAAAGGCACACTGCAAAGAACCTTTAGTAATGCCGATGAGAGAAATTGGAAATGTTGCAGTAGAACGCTTATTTTTTTTTTCTTAAAATCAGCATCTATAACCAGATGTGACTGCAGATGTGACATACCTATTAGCCACCTTAGGCTAATTAAGATGCACTTAACCGAGTATGAGAACATGTATAAATTAAATAAGCTTACCAGGAATGTTTCACAAAAGTCATTCAGCTTTGAAGCTCCCGTTTTATCATAAAAGACTTGTTTCATACGTATAATATGACATGATTGTAACTGCCACTAGAACAGGAAATCCTTAAGGGTTGTTCATGGTGGCGAAACGGCAGTTTACCGTCAAATATAATTAGTACGTGCAAAATACCTTCACACATCTGCCTGTTCCTGGGAAAGCCTTATTAATATATACAAGCGTATATTTCCCAATAAAAGGAACTTGCTCATGAGAAGTATAGCATATAAAGTCATAACTGAAACTGCACTTTAAGAAAGCTACGCGTCTGTTTCCCGTCGCATACCCTCTTTGTTTTATTCTATTGCATAATTACATCTAAATCTTTTCGGCAATCTTTACAACGACCTTTTAAAATATCATTAAGTCACACTGAATTATTCTCCTTCTCCACGAAATTATAATTCAGGGAAAATTCAGGGGGTTGGAAAAGTGGCACAAATACTTAAATAATAATAATAATAATAATAATAATAATAATAATAATAATAATAATAATAATAATAATAATAATAATAATAATAATAATAATAATAATAATACCAACTCAAGAAAAGAGGCAACAGAATCAACCATCTGATGTTCATGGACGACATCAAGCTGTATGGTAAGAGCATCAAGGAAATAGATACCCTAATCCAGACTGTAAGGATTGTATCTGGGGACATCAGTATGGAGTTTGAAATAGAAAATGTGCCTTAGTCAACATACAAAAGGGCAAAGTAACAGACTGAAGGGATAAAGCTACCAGATGGGAGCAACATCAAACACATAGATGAGACAGGATACAAATACCTGGGAATAATGGAAGGAGGAGATATAAAACACCAAGAGATGAAGGACACGATCAGGAAAGAATATATGCAGAGACTCAAGTCAAAACTCAACGCCGGAAATATGATAAAAGCCATAAACACATGGGCAGTGCCAGTAATCAGATACAGCGCAGGAATAGTGGAATGGACGAAGGCAGAACTCCGCAGCATAGATCAGAAAACCAGGAAACAAATGACAATACACAAAGCACTACACCCAAGAGCAAATACGGACAGACTATACATAACACGAAAGGAAGGAGGGAGAGGACTACTAAGTATAGAGGACTGCGTCAACATCGAAAACAGAGCACTGGGGCAATATCTGAAAACCAGTGAAGACGAGTGGCTAAAGAGTGCATGGGAAGAAGGACTAATAAAAGTAGACGAAGACCCAGAAATATACAGAGACAGGAGAAAGACAGAAAGAACAGAGGACTGGCACAACAAACCAATGCACGGACAATACATGAGACAGACTAAAGAACTAGCCAGCGATGACAATTGGCAATGGCTACAGAGGGGAGAGCTAAAGAAGGAAACTGAAGGAATGATAACAGCGGCACAAGATCAGGCCCTAAGAACCAGATATGTTCAAAGTACGATAGACGGAAATAACATCTCTCCCATATGTAGGAAGTGCAATACGAAAAATGAAACCATAAACCACATAGCAAGCGAATGTCCGGCACTTGCACAGAACCAGTACAAAAAGAGGCATGATTCAGTGGCAAAAGCCCTCCACTGGAGCCTGTGCAAGAAACATCAGCTAACTTGCAGTAATAAGTGGTACGAGCACCAACCTGAAGGAGTGATAGAAAACGATCAGGCAAAGATACTCTGGGACTATGTATCAGAACAGATAGGGTGATACGTGCAAAGAGACCAGACGTGACGTTGATTGACAAAGTCAAGAAGAAAGTATCACTCATTGATGTCGCAATACCATGGGACACCAGAGTTGAAGAGAAAGAGAGGGAAAAAATGGATAAGTATCAAGATCTGAAAATAGAAATAAGAAGGATATGGGATATGCCAGTGGAAATCGTACCCATAATCATATGAGTACTAGGCACGATCCCAAGATCCCTGAAAAGGAATCTGGAAAAACTAGAGGCTGAAGTAGCTCCAGGACTCATGCGGAAGAGTGTGATCTAGAAACGGCACACATAGTAAGAAAAGTGATGGGCTCATAAGGAGGCAGGATGCAACCCGGAACCCCACACTATAAATACCACCCAGTCGAATTAGAAGACTGTGATAGAGCAAAAAAATAATATTATTATTATTATTATCTTTTGCTCTATCACAGTCCTCCAATTATTATTATTATTATTATTATTATTATTATTATTATTATTATTATTATTATTGCATTATTATTATTATTAATAATAATAATAATAAATAATAATAATAATAATAATAACAATAATAATAATATAATAATAATAACTAGTATTACCATTCTATGATATTGAATAAAGCAACAACAACAATAATGATAATTTTCTTTGATCCAAAAACTGAAACGAGACAATTCATTGTGCCCTTTTCATAATGGTATTTTTACTCTCCAATTTCGCGTCTATTTCAACGTCTTTAAATATGTCAGATCACATTAACTTAATCTAGCGTGGAGAAGAAAATGAAAGAGGAAGAAGAACGAGTGAAAGGGAGAAGATGAGCGTGGTGGAAAAGAAGAAAAATCAGACGAAAAAGTTTGGTGTAAATGAACAAAGAGAATGAACAATGGAGGGAGGAGATACGGATGATGGTGTACTCACTGGGATGAGGACCATAAGGAAGGAGAGATCAAGCCATAATGGCAATACACAAAAAGAAGCCCTTTAATAAAGAGGAGAATGCTGATAATGAAGACTGTGTATCAGTCAACAGACTACAAAGAACTAATAAAAATTCCTTCCTGTCTCCATTTTGTAAATAAAAAACGGGCAGAGGAAAAGCTGTCAACAACAACGCTAGTAATATATAAAGCTAATAATCATTTGAAATCATAATAAATGGATAGCTGATAGAAAGCAAGTCATCGGTTCTTCTCACTTAATCCAAGTGAATATGTGTTCATGTATATTATTATTATTATTATTATTATTATTATTATTATTATTTCCAGCTTTTCCCATAATACGACATTCGAACAAAAATTTGCATAATGAAGAGGTCACCAACAAAGGCACGAGTTTACGAGTTTCCATAGGTAATAATGCAGTAGCGTGAAAATGCCAAAGAATATGAAATATGTCACATGTTAAGAATCATAGGTGACTACTTAAGTGTCGTATGCAGAATGTATAAACGGTTATGCGTAATGGGGCATTATCAAGTGGGAAAATTATCCATCAACATGATCACGTTTTCAAGCACCTAAATTACATTAGCATACAAAGGCACCAACAAAGAGAGAGAGAGAGAGAGAGAGAGAGAGAGAGAGAGAGAGAGAGAGAGAGAGACTCCTAATGAAGAATGCTATGTGCAA
This sequence comes from Macrobrachium nipponense, assembly GCF_015104395.2. Lineage (NCBI taxonomy): Eukaryota > Metazoa > Arthropoda > Malacostraca > Decapoda > Palaemonidae > Macrobrachium > Macrobrachium nipponense. The sequence goes on from NC_061107.1 coordinate 64,319,792, forward strand.
ATAACACACTAATGGGTATTCTTTACTTATTTACGCGGAAGTAATGTAGTAATTGCAAGCACCGAGTGATTAACAGGTGCGAATGGCGGGCGACTGGGTCGTTATTTATGGTGATTGATTTGAGAAATATGTAAGTGATAAGCTGCAAAATCTATAATTGGATGAGCTATAATAACCGTTTCGTGAACCGACAACCATTCGCAAAAATCAGATTAGAATAAACAATGAAAATGTTGACAAAGAAGGGAAGTAAAAAAGACCTTTGTTTCCCCATCTTGTAATAAGGTCAAAAGGGGTGGGTCAGTAAATGAGATTTCGCTAATGAGATGCGACGCACTGATGCTGGGGAGGGGCAGATGCCTTCTACCCAGGATGAAATCTGTATGAAATGCATCCTAGCGTACACGGGAGGAGGGTAACCTTAAAAGCTTCCTAAAGGGATGCCACAACCCAATACAGGAGCTACAGTCAACTAAGATTACCGCCAACCTTTTCAAAACTGGCTGTATCCTTACAGGGTATTTTTCTTTCCTTCTTTAATTTCGCGATGAAAACCTCGGGAAGGAGGATACAGGATTCTTTCTCTCTTTACCAAGCGCGACATAACAGTGACGGCTACATCCCTGGATATGATTTTTCTACAGCCAATGTCTATATATATATATATATATATATATATATATATACACACAAAATCTTTGGTATTCTATAAATGTTATTACCACGAATTAAAATAATTAAAAAACACCACAATTATCATTATTCACTCAACTGCCACTACCACTTCCATGCGCTTAACCATATTGACGGACATTTATGGTTGCCCACACACAGACACACACACACAAATATACATACATATATATATATATATAATATATATATATATATATATAATATATATATATATATATATATTTAGTCGCACACAAACAAACAAATATACATACTGAAAGATAGCTAACATATCAATACCGCGTGTGTTTTCTTTAAATACATAATTTCATCGATATAAAACATTAACATCTTTTCTTGCCAAGCACAAACACTCCAACATAAAACATGAAGTCAGTGAAAACATCGTTTGAGACAAGAACACGCGAATTATTTGCAAACACAGAGATACCATGAGAGGGTTGGTAATTCCTAAATGCCCTACCCGAGACAAGAAAAACTGAGACTATTTTACAGCTACTACACAAGTCCACTAAGTGCATACTTTTAATTCTAACGGATACTTGCTTAACGGGGCATCCCTGACCTGGTGCACTAATACCGAATTTGAAGTACATTCACAAAATACAGTAAAAACGATCATATTTTCATGTCTTGAATAACTACTAACTATGACGTACATCATAACAAAAAAACTTGACTTTCCTCATATTTCTAAATATTACTAAGTAGCTTCAAGCTAGGTTAAAACTGATTACATCGATGATATTTCCTGTACCATATAAGCTATCGACCAGATCAAGCATCCTTTGGTATGTTAAAAGATAAGCGATGCATACGTACAATGATAAGACATGAAATAGATGCTATTACACACAATGTATTGTCTTCTTAATTATCTATAAAATGTCATAGGAATCTATATAACAAAAGTAATGTTACGGTGTTTCACAATTCACCTTTAAAATTCTGAGAACTTCAAACCGTGTGTATCTTTAGACAATGACACCACCACCAAATCTTCGAAAAGGTGCACCACCAAATCTTCGAAAAGGTGAACTAGTAATTTTTTTTATTAAAAAATACCTTTAGTTGCTATTTTATGTGAGAACTATAATCTCGAACGAATTCAGCTTCACAAGAAGGTAAAACTGAGGTTTAAAGATCACCTTGGTTAAATTCAAGAGAAATTCCTTGATGCACAGAAATTATATTTCGGCGAAGATCAAACCACATTATGCTAATTTTTGCCAGATGCCTGACGTTAACGAAGAGGTCAGTTCTGTTTCAATACTTCAATTCGGCAAGTAAATGATGTTAACAGGAAAACGGATATATTGACGTTAAATGCCACATTTTTTATCACTATTCTTATTATGCTGATGCTGAATCTACACAGCTACTTCTTTGGAGTCTTATATCAGGAGGCCAGACTGATTGCTACCGTTTTCGTATACGAATTCCTTAAAATTATGGTGAAACCTATATTACAACGGAAAGATCCAGGAGCTTCAAATTTGTAGTTAATAGCTCCAAAGGCTCTGGGAAGGGCAATTTTTTAGTGTAAAGGAGATTATAGCTAATTACAAGACATCACGATTTACACGCACAAAATTGATATAGATACAAGAGGAGGTAAGAAAATACTTATCCTTTTTATCTTTTATTACTGGCGTAGTTATTGTTCTTGGCTCTTCTATGATAACAGATAATGAATGTGTACTATTTATAAAGATCTTAATATTTCCTTACGTAGTCCAGCACCAATATTAACATCATCATTATAACTCAATGACCGGAAAGCCCAAATGTGAAACAAATTAAACAGAAATGACTGACTAAGAAAAAGCATAGAAAGTTACATTTCCTTCATAGCACTGTACAGTGTAGTAGTTAAAGCGCTGTGAATCTTACCTCCCAGAAACGAGTTTAGGGTTTAAAAAAATATATAAATTTTCGTAAATATGCAAATACAGACCTATAGGAAGCTTTACATCCTGTCTAAAAACTAGGTACCATCAGCATCAACTATTTCCATAAAAGTTTTTCACAGTTTTATCTTAGCAGAAAATTAAAGTCCTTTGGTACTGGATAGTACGACAACGTGGTACCTACAAATGTAATGAGGATGTTGGTGCCCAGCAAAAGCAATGAACAGGCACTAACTAGTGCTTGGGAAATAAGGGTGCTGGTGAAAGTCCCGTTTGAAATGGTTCCAAAATAAATGAAGATAAGCATAAAGAACTTCTATATATTGATGTTGGAAGAAAGCAAACAACAATTGTTTCACTATTATCCAGGAGATAAGTTCAGAATAATGAGCTTACTTTAATCTTCACATATTGAACTGTGGAGTTTGTGTCAAGTTTAATAGGCTTAATTTTAATGGAGTTCAAGCTAAGAGACAACGGACAGGACCAGTTACTGCTTCATTCTTCATATCTGTTGTAACATTTTAATACAAATGTTAGGGGATTCAAATACTGCAGTTTCTTGAACAACAATTATGTCACTAGAAAAGACCAAAAGTGCAAAGATTTCAGAGCAGTACTTGGAACACTACATTTTACTTCATGATGTAATCACATTACAAACATTTACATAAATTTGCAACACCATAATGTAAAATCTGCAGCAATAATACTGATACTGATCATAATAATGATAACTCTATGTTATTAAAGATATAAAAATAAATTATGTAAAATCTGCAGCAATAATACTGATACTGGTCATAATAATGATAACTCTATGTTATTAAAGATATAAAAATAAATTAAGCAAAAACAACAATAGCTGTCCTCCATTATATCTATTTGGTTACGTTTCAAACCATCGGGAAGAAAGTTTTTCTATAAAGAAAAGAATGAAGAGAAGAGGTTAAAAAAGGAAAGGGAAAGTTTATTTACATAAGCCGCTGAACCCGACCCATCTCCAAGTCCTGCACAAATATGAATTTTCTGCCTCAAGTGACCAAAAGCGATGGAGGGCAAACATGGTAAATGGTTAAATCTAATGAGAGAGAGAGAGAGAGAGAGAGAGAGAGAGAGAGAGAGAGAGAGAGAGAGAGAGAGAGAGGTTCCTTGACATTTTAACTAATTCGTGTTGAATTTGTTTTTAAACATATTAAGTTTAATGCATCTGCAAATGAAAAGAAAACAAAGTATTGAGAAAAGGGATTAAACAGATTGCCATTTGTTTCGAATTACAGTTTATACAATTTAGCCTTTGTCGATAAGTACTGTTCAATCCTAAAATAGACATTAAGCTAAACAGTCTAAAAAAATGCGGGGCCCTTTGTCAAATACCTTATTGGAAAAAAAATGTTAAAAGACTCAAAGCGTATCAATGTCCGCTTACCTTATCCATAGTTGTATGAGTACAACAATTCTGTAGCCATAAGAACGAATAGACTAAAAATATTATACTAATCTAATTTCGTCCACAAATTCTGGAAACTTATACAAATGACAGAACCAAATTCAATCTTTTTCGTAGGGACAAATGAATCTGAGAATACAGCAATCTTAAAGTTAAAGAAATCATTGAAAAAAATATATGTAATCTTGCAGTTTAACGGGTAACCTTGCGTTACCCGTTAAACTGCATCTACAAAATTAGAAACAATGCCATTAGAAAAATGGTAACCCATTTCATGAAAAAAACGAGAACATTCTAGGCCAAACCTTCGAGAAACACTGCCTTCTGTAACATAAAAATTAAATTTCAAAAAATTATCACAATTTCACAAAAACGCGTCGGGAATGCCTTCAGTTCGTGTAGGATGATAATTCTATGTAAAAATTTCATCATCTTTTAAAACGTAACGTTTGAAGTTTTCCTTAAAATCATCCTCTCGGATTCAGTGTTTTGTAGTTACCGATATATTTAAAAAGTGCGCGGAAATCCTAAACTCTATAACTCTATATATATATATATATATATATATATATATATATATATATATATATATATTATATTATATTATATATATATATATATAGATATATTAATATCATATAATATTATAATATATATATAGAGAGAGAGAGAGATAGAGAGAGACCGACGAGAGAGAGAGAGAGAGAGAGAGGATTATATAATTATACATTATATATAAATAGCATATATTTCTTTATATATTAGTAATGGCTACAATATATATATATAATATATATCTGTTTTTATGTTTTTATAATATATCTATACGTATGTTTTTGTATATATATATATATATATATATATATATATATATATATATATATATGTGTGTGTGTGTGTGTGTGTGTGTGTGTGTGTGCGTGTGTATTTGTGTGTATATATATTTATTTATATATAATTTCATTAATGGGTCTCAATTGCAAAAGAACTTAGTATAGATTCCTTACCTAACCGAAATTTTTTTGTTTGACTTACTAAGTACTCATTTACATAAGATAGCTTTTCAACTGGTGGGTCACAACTAGGATGGAGAGTCATGTGGCTAGGTTCCTGGTACCGAAAACACTTACTAAGAACAGGAAGATTAACGCTTTCTGAAGGAACTCTCTTCAAGCGGAAAAGATTATGTTGAAAGTAAGTGTGTGTGTGTGTGTGTGTTCTCTCTCTCTTTTTTTCCCCATTAAGTCATGTATGAAGATCCAAATGCAATACAAACAGTATTTGCAAAACATAGGGTAAAAGTAAAGTCAAAACTTTGGCAGATACACTGCTTCCTTTTACTTGTGCACATTTATATAATTAATTCTACTAGCAAGGCCATTAGTCACATATACTGTACTAGTACACATTAGCACCGTGCGTATGCACTCATGTGAGGACAAGAGAGAGTACGTTCTCCGTTACTTCAGTCTGATAACCTCTAATCTGCAGAACAACAGTACACAAAGAAAAAACCAAACGAAATAAAAGACCACTTTATCCCGCTGGCCGAATTTCCGGATGAGAAGTTCTTGTCCCTTATAACTTGAAAGAGAGGAGCTGAGAGGGAGGTATGTACCTGAAGGGAGGGGAAGGGGGGAGGGGAGGGGAGGGGACGGGGTAGGGGAGAGAAGTCTCTATCCAAAATCAGGTAAGACGTCGAGCCCCCGGTTGCATTGTCTCCCTTTTCCGGGTGGAGGAGGGGAACGAAGACAAGGCTCTGACGGGACCAATCCGGCTGGTCTCCACCCTCCTATTTTCTGTTAACTCCTGCACGATTTGGAAGTGAATGGAGAGGCCTTTGTACCAACACCCTAAACCTACCCAGGGTACTACACCGGGAGCGCCCGCAGGTAACTTCCAGCTAAGGATGGATTTGAAGGAGAAACACGCGATGCCAATGTTACAATTTGTAGGAATATCTGAATTTGCTCACACAACACCAACAACTTCTACTAACAATGCTAATACTGATGTTGATAAAAAAAAAATTACCGTGTCATATTTTGAGTAATGGCCATCAAATCTCATTATTAGTCATCGATCCCTATGAAATGATAACGGAAACTAGAGAAAACATATCAGCGGCTGAAACCATTCAGCTAAGTAAACACTGTCTCTATTATTACCTTTCTCGTTTCATTAGAACATGAAAAACAAATAAAACAATAAGACTATTCGATGTAGTAATTTATAATGCAGAATGAATATCGCTTTCCACAGCGAACCAAGTCCTTATGGATGCTGGGTAAGACCTGGGATTCGATAAAAAAATAAATAAATAAATAAAACCCAATGGCCATTGTAGAAAGGTTTAATAGATGAGATGAAGAATGTGCTTAATACTCAAGGTTAGATAGTAAAAATGAATGAAGCGCAAGACGTTACTAGTGAAGTACATATCTAGAAAACAGGTGGCTGCTAATGAAAAAGCCTGATAAATGTTGGTAGCCCACAGAATCAACAATGATATAACCATGAGTGGAACGAAAAAGAGGAAAATGCCCATGAAAAGGAGGGAAGGATCAGTAACAAAATTGGTTGGAGAAAAAAAGGTAAGGCTTTGAAGAATATTCTTGTGAGGTCATTAGTCACTGACATGAGGGGAATAATTTGATTAATCGTATGTAAGCTACAGAAGTCCTGGAAGTGCTGATGAATGAATTCATGATTTTTTCAAAGTAGTATCAATAATAAAAGTAGTGGATGGGAAGCATCAGACTAGAATAGAATCACTTTAGAGATGATTTTAGCTGAAAATTAAATGGCACTTCATAATACTACAACTGAAATGGGGAGACAACGACTTGGAACTGGAAACTGGAGTCATAGCAAATGTGGTTAATATACATGCATTGCACTTCTGCCAATCGAGATGAAAATATTTAGTATGCTCATTCGTAAAAGGCTGGACAAACAAATCGATTAATTGCTTACACAAGTTAGTATTAGTAAAGGTAGGATATGAACAGATCAACAAACTCAAAGTTATTATAGTCAAAGTTATTATCTTATTCCAATTAAATATATAAAACCAGTTGAAACTATCCCCAAATAAGGCAGATGCACTTGTAAAGTGAATTCCCAGCACATGGGCAGGAGATCAGGGAGGGAGTATAATGTCATCTTTGCTGTTTGGCCTTCTCATGCATTCATAATAATAATGCTGAAAGAGTTTTGAAAGGGAAGGGCAAGTTTAGACTAGAGCTACAGCAGACACCTGAAAGCTTACAAAAAGCAAATGATGCTGCTTCATTCAGATAGAGCTAAGCATAACCATAATAATGAGGATCAAGTACGCCCAAAGGAATGAAACAGCACTAAACAGAAAAAGATTTGAGTCTTAATTACTTAAGAAAAAAGATATTCAAGACAATTCCTCTTAGGATGGAATTTAGTGAAAGATTGAAAAAGGAAAATCAGACAATAGCAGGCTCACGGATAAGGTCTGGATATCAAAGTGGATAGAAAATCCAAGAAAGAAAGATCATACATTAGCCTAGAGCAATCTTTGTTGATATACAGATATGAAACTATAACAAATATTTAGTTCAATACAGTCACATGGCCCGATAGAGTGAGAGATGATTTAGAAATATTATTCGCAATGCCTTACAGAATTTAGGTAAGATCAACAGACCTACTCAGACGAAACCTATGAGAAGGGAGGTTGGAGCCCAGTGCAGAGCTATGGAAATGAAATCACAGGTAAGACACGAGTTAATAATGACGATCTTAATGAGAGTATTTTACCCCACAAGAAGATTTACTTATACAGGTATTCTGTGGTTTTGTAGACACTACCTTAGTGTCAGGTATTACATGTAAGATTATTGTCATATACTTCGTGTATGTCTAAGTTAATATATACATACATAGGCCGTGTAACATGAGTCGGGAAATGAAAGAAAAAGTAACTTTAAGCAAAAAATGTTCTAGAAAGATATGCAATTCAAGGCTTCGTTGGTCGCTGAAATGAATTTAAAAGTAACCTGTTATCATTCTCTCAGACGAGTAAGATGTACAGGGAATTCACTTTACAACATCTGAGAATTCTTGGATACAGCGAGGGGGATGGAGCAAAGCCATTATGGCAATCGGCAAGAAACTGGAGACAATGCCTTACCGTTTCAGTAATGTGGAATATGCGAGAATGATGTTTATTTATGGTTTCTGTGATGGGAGTGTACATGTTGCTGTGCAAGGCTACAAAAGAAAGTATCCAAACA
>NC_061107.1:64333115-64390615 GCF_015104395.2 Macrobrachium nipponense
ATATATATATATATATATATCTTATATATATAAAATATATGAATTACAATTTGTTGAGATGACTCGCCTATATTACAATAACCCCCGAGAATCTTAGCTAAGTAAAATGTCCATACCTCCCACGGTCTCAATGGAACCTATATCTCAGATCCCCAAGATTGGAACATCAGGCCAGCAAATGTCTCAGTCAAATGGACAATTCAAGCTTCAAAGGACGGAAGATGATCATCCGATATTAAGAACTCACGAGCGAATCATGCTTGCTCAATCCTTAGTCTGCACAACATAGTTTCCAGCCTCCTTGTCGTAAAGGGTCATGATCTGTGTTATAATACTGGTGACGTAATACTGCTTATTTTTATATTTGCATTATTTTCCCAAGGAGACTGCCAATTTTGTTTATTTTCTGACCTACTAGAGAATATATACCCCTATAGTCGGTCGTAGTCTTCTCCTGGGTTTTGGTGAGGTAACTGCTGACTTAGCAAGTTGACCATCTTGGTCATTCAGAAACACCCCTTGGTAAGGCAACCTGCAAAAATATACATCTTTTTACTAAAAGTAGCCATTCCCATATCTCTAAAATCAGTACTTCTTGAGTCACAATATATAGTACAACAATTTCCATTCTTCTGAATCAAAATTCCTTCAAGGGGGGCGGTGGCTGGTAAAGTCTCAGTCCTTGGCATGTTTAATTGCCCGTTTATATATCTTATTCTAAAACCAAATGGTTGAGATTGCTTGGGGCGATTTGCATAATGCCTTTCATTTCCGATACAAATGCTGGTTAAGGAATTAAGGAGCCTCTGAAATCTATACCAGCTCCAAACCACCAAACACTGGTTATGTAGGTCCAGAGGCATCTCACTAGCATCTGCAAGCATGCTCTCAGTGGGAGATGAATTAAATGCTACTGTAGCTAATTTTACTCCTCCATGATGAATTGAATGAAGCATTTTAAGGCTATTAGGCTTTGCTGAAGTGTACACTTCGCACCCATAAGTTAAATTTGAAAAGACTAAAGATTTGTATAGTTTCAACATCTGAGTTCAGTCAGAACCCCAGCTTTCAAGCATTTTGTCTTATATCTACGATGTGGAATCCAAGTCAGCTTACTATTAAAAAATACCACAAGAAACCTTGTCTCACCATGCCTATGCATGAACAGACCTGGATCAGGGGGGAATCCTCTTATACAGCAAAACTGCCCACTTTACTATATTATCAATGCACAGTTGAAGGCGGCGATTAGGAACTGCCAGCCTTGTGGCTGGAAAAGATATCGAAAGGTCACCAACAAAAATAGTCTAAGTTACATATGGAGGAATTATTTTGTATACCTTATCGTTTACTAAGGGGAAAAAAATTGCACTTAGAACACTTCCTTATGGCACTCCTCCTTCTTAGTTGAATACATCTGACATTGTTGCTCCAACCTGAACTTAAAACACCCTGTTTAAAAATCAAAACTTTGATAAAAAAATAAATAAATAAATAAAATGAGGCAAATTGCCTCTCAAGTTACATTCATAAACCACAGAATGCTATATCTCCATGATGTATAATAAGCCTTCTAAAAATCAAAGACAATATTGTCGTAATGTTGCTTGTTAACAAAAGCTTTGCGTATATAAGATTCCACTCTAACCCACATCAGCTGTAGAGTACATACTTCTAAGGCCACACAGCATCTTAGACAAGAGTACAGTAACACCAAGACCTTACATGCCACGAAAAATAACGACTGCATCATACATATATGGGACGCTTATATAGTCCCAAAATAGGGAACGCAGAGGGGAGCTTAGCTTCATGAGTTCAAATTCAAACAATTACTTATTTTACAATAATGCTGTTTTAAAAAGGAATCATTATCATCATTATTATTATTATTATTATTATTATTATTATTATTATTATTATTATTATTATTATTATTATTATTATTATTATATTACTTGCAAATATCAGTATGAAACACGTATAAACGGAATTAACAAGAGAGATATCCTCTCATCCAAATAATTCCCAAGATACGCAATACAAAATAAAACTAAATACACCGGCACATACTACATCAAGTTGCTGGAATTTTGCCGCGAGTTCGATGAGGACGTGAAGAGAGTGGCGTAGGTACACAAGGTGAACGTAGGTCAAACTCACTATAAAAATACATATAGGTCCTCGGTAATGGGTTTAATTTACGGAAAATACTTGTCCAATTGTAAAAACATTAATCAGACAGAGGGAGTAGGGGCAAAGAAGCAATTAGTGTGTCAAATGAGTATAGATTTTACAGTCTTATTTGGGGTTAAGCGTTTTTCCAATAATGGCAACATAATCATGTTTGACATAAACCTGTTATTGATGAAATCGCACTCCATGAAATGTGGAGATACGCGCTCTTTAGTTGGTAAATGAAGTCAGTCATATTTTAAAATTTGAAGTACATATCTGCATAATGTTAATCTTCTCTCTCTCTCTCTCTCTCTATAATTGTATAAGCATTCCTTGAAGACGGAACGCTCGAACATATGAGAACAATTACAAAACAAGACGAAACACTCAAAAATAATATTTCACAAAACTGAAGAGACACAGGTACAAGGAAATTTTCATCATTATTCTACATACTATTACAACCGGATGGTTTTTATAACCTGAACAAGAATGAATTAATTTGACTATGTATTTGCTTATATTTGTGTGTGCACGAATGTTTGTTCTTTTCCTTCCAGCGGAAGGAGAAAAAGGTCCCAACTTTAATCTCTTAATCTGATGAATATCACTATTGCCTCAAAACTAATGAAATCGGTGCTCTTGGCCTTCTTTTTCTTCTTCTTCTTTCCAACCGTTATTCCTACTTTAAGGGTCGGTTGCCTGATGCGCCTTCTCCGCTTCCTTCTATCAGAGGCATCATCTGCCACCAAACCTCTTCTCTCCATATCTTTCTTTACTTATCTCACCATATAATTCTCTGTCTCCCTCACAATCTTCTTCCTTTAACAGGTTCTTCCCAAGCCCTCTTCACTCCCTCCTCGACATCCATCCTCAACGCATGCCCATACCATCTCAAACGGGGTTCTACTATCACCTCTGTAATCTTTACTAGGCCTTCCTTCTTATTTCATCATTTTTCAATCTCTCAAGCAGCGATATTCCCATAATCCACCTCAGCATTCTCATCCCTGTTCTCTCAAGCTTTACTTCCTCTGTTCTTCTTAGAGCCCATGTTTCCACTCTATACATTAATACTGGTCTCATCATTGTGTTATAGATCTTGACTTTCAGCTTGATTGGCATTTTCTTATCACATACTACTCCAACTACCTCTCTTCACTTTCCCCATGCAGCTTTAATCTTACCTTACTGTCAACTTCAGCCTCACATCCTCACTCTTGGCTTAAAGCAGATCGTAAGTATTTAAACTTTTCTACCTGTTTTATAGTCGAGCCTCTTCTTTTTTGTTTTACTATTCAGTCTCTATCTTCCCTACTGCTCAGCAAAACCTGTTTTATTCACATTCACCTGTAAGCCACCCCTCTCTAAAGGCTCCTGCCACTCTGCAACCATTCTCTGGAGGTCCTCATTTTCAGCAGTAATCACCAGATCATCGGCATACAACAACTCCCAAAGCTCTTCATTCCTGATCTCTTAACACATCCATGACTAGCACAAACAAAAATGGGCTTAATGCTGACCCCTGGTGTAATCCAACACTAACTTTTCAGTTTTCTGTTTCCACAACTGCTGTTATCACTTTTGTGCTCGTTCTTTTATATATCATCTCGACCAGCCTAACCAACTTTTCTGGGACTTTCCTTCTCCTCACAGCAAAACATCACTTCTCTTGGGATTTTATCTTATGCTTTCTCTAGATGTATAAATGCAAAATAGAGCACCTGGCTTGCCTCTAGCTTCTATTCCTGTAGCTGTTTTACTATGAAAATGGCATCCACCATCCCTCTTCCTCACATGAATCCATACTGATGTTTCCTGATCTTTATAATCTCTCTTAATCTCTCATCCAGTATTCTTTCTAAAACTCTCTACCCATATTCGGTTAGTTTAATTCCCCTTCTGCTTGTATATAAATATATATATATATATATATATATATATATATATATATATATATATATATATATATGTGTGTGTGTGTGTGTGTGTGTGTGTACCATTAGACTCCTCCCAATCCCTTGGCATTTCTTCCTCTTCACATATAGCTTTTAATATATCCAGCATCCATCTCTCCCCCTCTGTACCTAGTAATTTGATTGTTTCAATTTGGAACTAATATGGACTTGCTACTTTACCATTCTTCAATTCCATTAATGCTCTCTTCACTTCTGTATCCTGTATCTCCATCACTGGTCACTCCAACCTCTGTGCTTCCCAATCTCTTCTCTCTCATTTTCAGTATTTAACAGTTGTTCAAAATATTCTCACCATCTCTTCTTAATGTCTTCATCCCTATACAATATATTTCCATCACTATCCTTGATGACACCCAATTTACCCACATCCTATCTCTATCTTTTTCCTCAAGTTTGAAATCTTATGGATATTCTTTTCTCCTTCTCTTGTTCCTAGTCATTCATTCAACTGCACTGCTGCCCTTCCAACAGCTATACCTACCTTCCTTCTCACCTCTCTTTCCTCTTTTCTGCTTATCTCCCCTGCACCCTGTGCACGCCTTACTAAATGCTCTTGATTTTCTTTTAATTGATTCTTGTGCCTCTCTATTCCACCACCACTTTTCTCCTCTCAACACTCCATATCCACTGGTTATTCCCACCTGTTCCTCTGCTTCCCCTACAGATATTTCTCTCATGTCTGCCCAGATATTTTCCACTGTTACCCCTTCCAAATTCTACATTCCCCCTTTCCAGCATCTCTCTCTCCTAGTCCTCCTAAATTGTTCCCCCTTTTCTCTTTAAAGGTCCCAAATCTTAATTCTTGGGTTTCCAATCTCTCATTTTCAAATCCATCACCACCAACCCATGCTGTTTAACACATGCTTCTCCCAAGATCACTTTGCAGTTTGTCAGTTTGTCACACTGTTTTTGTCGGCTCCTCTAACCAGGATGTAATCTATTTAACTTTCCACTCCTCCACTTTTATAAGTTATCAAGTACTTATCTAACTTTTTACACCATGTGTTCATAGTGGCCAATTCAAAACTCTGAGCCATCTCCAATAAATAATCCCCATCTTCCTTTCTAATTCCAAACCCATGGTCTCTGTGTACTTCCTCATACCCATCTCTTCTCTTTCCCACCCTGCCATTCATATCAGATTCTACTATTAGTTTCGCCTCCTCTTTCACTGTTCTAATGGCAGTCTCAAACTCTTGTCTAAATAATTCTTTCTCTTGCTCTTGGCACCCCATCTGAGGAGCGTATTTACTACCTTGTCCCCTTTAAAAGCCAATCATTTACTCTTTTTACTTCTACCAGTTTTTCCTTCCAGTTGTTATTCACTATATTTCCAACTCCATTTCTTAACTCTTGTGACCTGCTGTAATAGAGCTTACATCCATTTCTTATCTCTCTAGCTCCACTCCCTTTCCACCTAATCTCCTGCACACACAATACCTGTATCCTCCTCCTCTCCATCACATCCACTATCTCCCTCAGTTTTCCTGTTAGAGTACCAACATTCCACGTACCTGCTCTTACCTTCCACTCGCCTATTTATCACGCCAGTAGGGGGATTCTGACGGGCATCGCTTACAGGGGAAGCCCAAGCGGCACTTATATTCCTTAAAATATCAAGCATGGTTATTGTTTGGCAAAGGGGTATTTATGACTGCATGCAATTGATGTCATCAACGACAGTTATTGGCGGTGGGTCTAGCCTTTGACTAAAAGGTCCCCCTGCAAGGCAATAGTTACCAGTTATTGGCAGTAGGTCTAGCCTATTACTAAAAAGTAAGACTTCAAGACAGCAGTTTCCACAGTTATTGGCGGTGGGTCTAGCCTTTTACAAAAATGTAAGACTGCAAGGCAGCAGCTGTTCTTTTGGTAGCCTTCTATGACCCGCAGAAACTAAGTTGGTAGTATTCTTACACCCCTACCACAGAGACAAATAGGTGCCCTTTGTGACTGTGTATAAAATTATTGCATATCCTTGTTTCTGCCCTACAGCTGCGTGCATATAATAGCACCTATCGCATCAGAGGAATTTTGATCCTAAAAATGCAGTGAAAACCCTCATGAATTCACAAAGTAGATCTCAAGGCCAGTCCAAAAGTCAACATGTTTTTGGCTGTATGTTAGATGGAGCTGCCTCTAGTTTGCAACCTTTGGAAGGATACAAGCCCCATAAATTGTAATTTGACTGGAAAAATATTATGATGCCCTCAGATTTTAAGAAAGTGATGCCCTGCCAGTTGAATATAGATATACTCATATTACTTCACTTGGTTTCTTTATTAAGGAGTCCACCAGGCAGACATGACTGGAAATCAGTAAACAAACCTAAACTATGGAAAATTGAGTAAGCTCGTGGAATTGCTATACATAAATATTAAAAAGTGATTATTCAAATACCTGTTAATAATCGGACATTATATTAATACATAGGGAATTCAAAGCATCTTTTAGCTTAATGGTACTTTAATATCAGTCAAAGCAGTTAACATTCATTACATAAGAAGTTTATCCAATCTGTATTAGTCATGTTTTAAATGTCCAATGCCTTTTCAAGACAATGTGAATGTCTTGGGTATATTGTATATACAGACATATACTGTATATGTATATAAACTCAGTTTTATTGAGGAGGACCACCTCCTTAATAAAAATGCATAATTGCTCTATATCACACTCTTCCCGAGAACCTAAGAAAGAATAAAAGTCCTTACCTGTTACGTCTCCAATAGAAGACCCTACGCCTCAGATCCTCCGAAACTAGAATATCAAGGGAACAATTCAGGCTTCACAGAACGGATAATGATCATCTGATATTAAGAAGTCATGGGCGAATCTTGTATGTTTAATATTGTCTGTCCAAAGTTTTAGGCCTCCTTTCCATATGGGGGTATGATCAAGGAGATACCGACAATGTAATGCTAGGCATATTCTAGTATGTTTCGATATTTCCCCAAAAGGACTACCAAAGGGTTTTAATTTTCGGCCTAAAAAAGGAAATGGCACCCCTATATATAGTAGAACACCCCTATGGCAGGTAGAATGCAGATTCTGGGTTCTGGAGAACAAGTTGATCACCTTGTTAGTTCCCAAAGACCCCAATGAAAGCAGCACCCAGCAAAGATTTATTTAATTACCTCTTCTTATTACTAACAACAGCCACTCTGAAATCAGTTGGTGTAAAGAGTTGAAAGATTTCCAAGATTGAAGAACACTTCTTGAGTCAAAATATATCATTATTATTATTATTATTTGGTTTATCAGTACTCCAATTCGACTGGGTGGTATTTATAGTGTGGGGTTCGGGGTTGCATCCTGCCTCCTTAGGAGTCCATCACTCTTCTTACTATGTGCGCCATTTCTAGGATCACACTCTTCTGCATGACTCCTGGAGCTACTTCAGCCTCTAGTTTTTCCAGATTCCTTTTCAGGGATCTTGGGATTGTGCCTATTGTTCCTATGATTATGGGTACAACATCCACTGGCATATCCCATATCATTCTTATTTCTATTTTCAGGTCTTGATACTTATCCATTTTTTCCCTTTCTTTCTCTTCAACTCTGGTGTCCCATGGTACTGTGACATCAATGAGTGATACTTTCTTCTTGATTTTGTCAATCAACGTCACGTCTGGTCTATTTGCACGTATCACCCTAACTGTTCTGATACCATAGTCCCAGAGGATCTTTGCCTGATCGTTTTCTATAACTCCTTCAGGTTGGTGTTCGTACCACTCATTACTGCAAGGTAGCTGGTGTTTCTTGCACAGGCTCCAGTGGAGGGCTTTTGCCACTGAATCATGCCTCTTTTTGTACTGGTTCTGTGCAAGTGCCGGACATTCGCTTGCTATGTGGTTTATGGTCTCATTTTTCATATTGCACTTCCTACGTATGGGAGAGATGTTATTTCCATCTATCGTTCTTTGGACATATCTGGTTCTTAGGACCTGATCTTGTGGCGCTGTTATCATTCCTTCAGTTTTCTTCTTGAGCTCTCCCCTCTGTAACCATTGCCATGTGTCATCGCTGGCTACTTCTTTAGTCTGTCTCATGTATTGTCTTTGTATATTTCTGGGTCTTCATCTACTTTTATCAGTCCTTCTTCCCATGCACTCTTGAGGGACTCGTCTTCACTGGTTTTCAGATATTGCCCCAGTGCTCTGTTCTCGATGTTGACCCAGTCCTCTATGCTTAGTAGTCCTCTCCCTCCTTCCTTTCGTGTTATGTATAGTCTGTCCGTATTTGCTCTTGGGTGTAGTGCTATGTGTATTGTCATATGTTTCCTAGTTTTCGGGGTGTATGTTGCGGAGTTCTGCCTTCATCTATTCCACTATTCCTGCACTGTATCTGATTACTGGTACTGCCCATGTATTTATAGGTTTTATCATATTTCCGGCATTGAGTTTTGACTTGAGTATCGCCTTGAGTCTCTGCATATATTCTTTCCTGACCGTGCCCTTCATCTCTTGGTGGCTCATATCCCCTCCTATTATTCCCAGGTATTTGTATCCCATCTCATCTATGTGCTTGATTTTCCTCCCATCAGGCTACCAGATGGGAGCAACTTTACCCTTTTGTATGTTGACTAAGGCACATTTTTCTATTCCAAACTCCATCCTGATGGCCCCAGATACAATCCTTACAGTCTGGATTATGGTATCTATTTCCTTGATGCTCTTACCATACAGCTTGAGCTTGATGTCGTCCATGAACATCAGATGGTTAATTTTGTTGCCTTTCTTGAGTTGGTACCCAGCATCCATCTTCTGCAGTACTTTTGTCATGGGAATCATGGCTACTATGAAGAGTAGTGGGGACAGTGAGTCGCCCTGGAAGATCCCTCTCCTGATATTAACCTCTGCTAGCCTTATTCCAGTATTGTATTCCAGTTGCGCATTGTATTTTTGAGAATGCTGATGGTGTTTTCCTCTGCCCCCAATTATTTTCTGGCATTCTATTAGCCATGTGTGTGGTATCATGTCGAAGACTTTCTTATAGTCTATCCATGCCATGCTTAGGTTGGTTTTCCTTCTCTTACTGTTCTTCATTACCATTTTGTCTATCAGGAGCTGGTCTTTTGTGCCTCTACACTTCCTTCTGCAGCCTCTCTGTTGGTGGGGGGATGGAGTTTGTATCCTCTAGGTAGTTGTATAGCCTTTTACTGATGATACCTGTTAGTAACTTCCACATTATTGTTAGGCAGGTGATAGGACTGTATAGTTACTGGCTATATTTCCTTTATGCTTGTCTTTCTGGACTAAGGATGTTCCTCCTGTGGTCATCCATTTGGGCGCATGGTGATTTGTGATACAATGGTGGAGTTGTTCTGATATTCTTGGGTGTAGGGCCTTGAAGTTTTTGAGCCAGTAACCATGGACTTCATTGGGACCTGGGGCTTTCCAGTTGGACATTTTCTTCAATTGGTGTCTGACTGTGTCTGTCGTGATGTCAGTGAATCTTTGTTTTATTCTCCCTGTTTCTTCTGCCTTGACTTCCTGGAGCCATGTTGCATGTTTGTTGTGTGATACCAGATTGCTCCATATGTTTTCCCAGAGTCTCTTACTTGGTTCGGCTTCAGGAATTCCTTCCCCACTTAGTTGGCTGTATATTCTTTCTGGTTGGTTCCGAATAATTTGTTCTGTTGGTATCCCTTATTCCTGTTAATGTACCGTTGGATCTTTATTATTATTATTATTATTATTATTATTATTATTATTATTATTATTATTATTATTATTATTACTATTTAAAATAATGGCCTTTTCAGCTGCATTTATTTTGTATGTAATTTTCTCTATTCTTCTTAATACTGACTTTTTTTCCTGTACTCAAATTGACTATTGAAACAACAAATGGGAGACTCATGGAAAAAACCTGATATTTGTCAAATTGAATATATTAAAGATACTAAATGACTCATTCTGGATTCCTCTTGCTCAGGCACGTCTGCTCCTCTCTCTCTCTCCTTCCCCTCTCTTCTTTTTGTAACATTTCATCCTTAAACCCAGGACATCGCCGGGCAGGTGTCGTGGGACTGAAATTCTTGCAGGAGTCCTACAGTATATATAGTTTGTTGCACAGCCTTGAGTCCTTGGACGACGAAATCTGATTGGCTTACTTGCTCAGCTTCTGAACCCCTCTTGGCAGATGCCTCAAGATCAGAGGTGGGTCGTATGCGGGCGCTGCAGAAGTCGCTCAGCCGCCACTATTTGCTGAATTGTCATTTTCTAGTTGCTGTTGCATGACGTTATGTCTGGTGTAGTCTGGTGTTTCTTGATCTGGGGTGTCTTGTTCGGTGGTTGCATCCAGTGTTGTATTATTTAGTAATACCAAGTTGTCTTGGTTTAGGCTTCTCCATATGCTAGTAGGGAGTAGGAAGGCCTCTTGAGTAGTATTCAGAGAGGGCTTCTTGTCAATCATAGTCTTCTTGGGTCTGGGGCATTGCCAATGATGGTAGTGTTGTTGATAATGGTGTCACGGGATGGAGTGTAATTGTGACAGGTGAGGGGTTGATTCTTGATTGCGCCCTCTTGTATGTGACATGAAATCCTCTTTGCGAGCTGCATGGTAGTCATGTTGATATATGTTTCGGGATATCCACAGATGGGCATTGATATTGGTATACTACATTGGAACGCTTCAAGGGGTCTCCTTTTATTCTTGTAATATACAACAAGCTGTATGCTTTTTCTTTCCTCGGTGGGAGTGGCATTTTCCATCACGACCCTCTAAATGGTGTTCTCCTCCTCCCAGTACTTTGAGTGCATAAAGGCCTTGTAGTATAATGTGATAGTGTCATTTTCTTCTTTAGGTGTCTTCATTTTTATACCATTTCTTGATCTCATAGTTAATGAGCTTATTAGATTAACTGTTGTTTACGAGTACTTGGGAAGCTCTGTCTAATTCTCGATGCGTGTCCTGCCAGGTGGACCAGTGGAAAGATCATGATGGAAAATGTCACTCACATCGAGGAAAGAAAAAGCATAGAGCTTGTTGTACATTACAAGAATAAAGAACATGGGACTTGGTAATGCAGGACAACCCCTCACCCCCGACAGGAGACCCCCTGAAGCATTTCAGTGTAGTATAACAAAATCAATACCCTATCCACGGATGTCCCGAAACATATATTGGCATGACTACTATGTGGCTTGCAGAGTCTTTCATGTCACGTACAAGAGTGTGCTATCAAGAACCACGACCTCATCTGTCACATTTATGCTCCATCCCATCCCGTGACAGCATTATCAACATCACTACCACTGGCAATGCCCCAGACCCAAGAAGACTACGCTTGCTGGAAGCCATCCTCATCCTTGACAAGAGGTTCTCTTTGAATACTACTCAAGAGGCCTCCCTATTCCCTACTAGCATACAGAGGAGCCTAAACCAAGATAACATGGTATCACTAAATAATACCACACCCATTACGACCACCAAACAAGACACCCCAAATCAAGAAACACCAGACTAAACCAGGCGTAATGTCACGCAACAGCAACTAGCCAATGACAATTCGGCGAGTAGTGACGTCATGCATCCTCCAACCAATCAGAGTCCTGCACGAAGAGAGAGAGAGAGAGAGAGAGAGAGAGAGAGAGAGAGAGAGAGAGAGGAGCAGACGCCCCTGAGCAAGAGGAATCCAGAATGAGTCATTTAGTACCTTTCATCAATTAGGCTGAAGATGCAATTTGTGCTGCATTTTGTCTAATATTTTCAATTTGACAAATACCACGTTTTTTACATGAATCCCCCATTTGGCGTTTTAGTGGTCAACTTGAGTACAGAAGAAAAGTCAGTAATAATAAGAATATGGAAACTTATTTTACAAAATTAACGCAGCTGACAGCCAATATTTTCTATAAAACTTGTATTAATACTTATTTTTATCTGTTATATAATCATTAATCGTGATATTTTAAATTAATTTTGTCATATGGGCTGCTTCTTAGGCTGCTTATCAGCCCTCTCCATTTCACGTAATCACTATACGGACAGGGATCCAACATATTTTTAAAGAAGTAATAACTTAATTTATTGTACAATATCATTTTTTTTACTGTAACTTTGAATACCTTCTATAGCACTCCTTGAGTCGCTTAAAATGACAAAATTATTGGATGTTTTTTAGTGGGATGCTTCTTTAGTAAAACTATTTCCCCTGAAAATTTGAATTTCCTTTAAGGCTTTTATAAAACTGCATGCAGTTCTGCTGTAAAAAAAGGATACAGCATCTAACTTTGAGCCATATGTAAAAATTACAACGGAGGTATCATGTTGAGAGTAATGATATAAAAACATTGATCTCATTGCTTTACTAGACATTTCTGCTTGCTTTCGTCGGATTAAAATATCTACAACATTTTACCTCTGGAGGGTCCAAGGGGGTTAACCAAATATCTGATCAAGTTTCCAAGCTTGGGATGTCTAATTGGTTGATAATACACTTTAAAACGGTTGGTGTTGCTTTGAAGTGGTTTTCATAAAATTGCCAATGCTTTTCGTTTCTCATACACAAGTTAGTTAAGGACTTAAAAGAGCCCCAAAAATCTGCACCAGCTCAGGACTGGCAGATGTTGGTAATGTAGACCCGTAAGCATCTCGCCAGCATCTACAAGTATGCTCTCAATGGGAGATGACTTAAATGCAGTTACAGCCAATCCTACTCCTGCATGATAAATTGGAATAAGCATTTGTGAAAGGTAGTGAGCAGCTTATCCCTACTTGAGTTTTTGCTACGGTGATAATCTCGATGATTCCTAACCAGCCTTTGTAAAAGTGTACAGCACTGGAGGACTTTTGGAAGATATCCAACCATTGTGTTAATCCACCCAGTATATGTAATAAGGGGAATATTTATCTCACAATTAACTTGTGTTTTCTTTTCTTTGGGGCACTGAATATTACATGACAGAGCGAGTGAGTATAAGTTACCTAAGAGCAAAATGGAAAATAGGACCTTTCTGATGAGGAACTTGAGTACACTATGAACATTGCTACTATGAGATTCAGGGCCTCTGTAACACGGTTTTTTCGCAATAACTTTTTATCTATGCATTTCATAAATATAACGCTTATTCAGAATACACATTATATGTACACATAAATTTTGACTGCACTCTGCATTACGTAGGTTGAATAAATTTGGTACTTACAATGTAAAAGTGGTTTTTTTTGAAGACGGGCCAACTTACTCAGAGAAAAGGTTTCGAACGCCCTCGTTACGTAACTTATGACAGCATTTCTTCCCTCTTTCTCGATGGATGATTGGCTATACGTAACGAAGGCTATACCTCTGGCAACAATGACAAACAAATTTAAATACAAGCAAAGCAGCACACCTTTATGAACTCTGAAACCTCTCCACTGATAATTGTCATAATGAACAAACCAACAAAATATGTTAATAAATACAAAAACACTTCGATTATTAGTCTAACTCCCAAAATAAGTTTCCTAAGAAATTACCGTCTACTTTATAGATCACAATCAGATTGACAAGATGTAGGGAATAGCTGGTAATTTTCAAAGACATAGTAGACAAGCTTGATTTGATAACTATTATATCCAATGTCAAGCAATTTTTATTTATTGGCTATCTACCTATTTACTGAAAAAAAATAGCCAGTACCGTATTTTGGCTTTAAACCTTCACCAGTAATTATCGTCAGAATGATAACTTCATGAGGCTCCACCCACTTTGGCCTCGTTATAATTCAGGATAACACTGAAGGCTATCATGGGCATTGTTGGATTACAAAATCTAACTTCTGGCTATAAAAACTCATTTCTCGAGTAGTTGTAAGAAGTGCTAAATGATCCTCAAGGATCCCAGCAGTTGGCCTAAACGTTTAATTCATGTATATTACGCATATACTGTTGCGGCACTACTGCTACAGTAGTATTACTACGCTAGCACAGATACCCCACCCACATGTATCGTTCCGCCATTCATAAAGTCTTCGGGTTTCAGAGCCGATGGAACAAGGAGAATGAATTTCTGTCTAGTGGATGGGCGGGGCAACATTTCGTCAAAAGATGTTTACTTTGCTTACGTAATGAATGTTTTTCGATTCTTGGCTCGTAATCATTGGCCATGGCGTCGGTTAGATAATTTTTACTCTATAAAAATTAAAACTATCGGGTTTAGGTTATTGATAATGCTGACAAAATTTGTGTGTGGTTGTAAAATATACATATGTCAACTTTCAGCTACATCCCATGCTTTGACAAGGAGCAAAGTCAAAAAAACCGTGTTACAGAGGCCCTGAATCTCATAGTAGTAGAACATCAAACCCTGCTATGTGCCAGGGAGAGGAATATGAGAAACAAGTGAATAATGTGGGACCAAATAAAGATGCGGAACAAAGAGAATGAGAAGGCGATGAATTAGATGATGCAATAGAAAAAAAAAGTTTCCGTACGATAATGATAATTAACAAAAAATATATTCCTCATCTATGTTCCACTGAAAGGAAGACAGAAGACATCCATCTCTGCTACACCTCGTACCTTGATAACTGAAAGAAGGTGGACGGAAGCTTCTCTGTAAAGGTTATTTTGACTCCCAGACCTCGGTATATTTCGGGTGTTGCAGAGAGACCAAGCAGGGCGCCATATGCTTGAGCCACGGAAGGGGGCACAGAGACACAGACTGCTCATTCTCTCCACCTTTAAAACGCATGGAACATTTCACTTGATTCTTCCTACGATTCTTGGCTACGATGGCAATGATGGGTCCATTCCGCTTCTATTAAATGTATATGAATTCGACAGGCAAGACTTTAATCCTTCTTGGTAAAGTGACCTTGCTCTGACAATTCTTGTGGCATATCCAAAACTTGTGAAGAAATCGAGACATTGAGAGGGAATTGTGATTATAACAATTATAGAGATTTATATTTATTTTTGTTTAACACATATTCACCATTCCTGGCATCTCCAGTTTAATGGAAATGCTATTCATTTTTTACTTCAGGAAATTATATATATATATATATATATAATATATATATATATTAATATTAATATAATTATGCCACTCTATTTTTTACCTCAGGGATACAACACTCTTATTAATTAATTAATTAATGTTAATTTATTACATTAATTTATGTATGTATGTATGTATGTATGTATGTATGGGGATACAATCCACAATGAAGTAAAATCCTCTTGTAGTTTATAATATATATTCTTGTACAGGATTAAAGCTTTCGACCATCACCTGTGGTCTTGTTCACTAAAATGTGATATGTCACCTCAAGGAACTAACAAGTAAGAGCACAAACATTTGCAAAAACAACGGTTAGGTAACAAGCTAGTTTATATTATGAATGATCAGGCGGTTGAGCCCTCGTTCTTTCCAGAATTCGTCTTGATCGTGGGGGAATGTTTCTATTGTCAACTGCTTGTTCTCTGCTGGTTGGGTGGTTTGTTGGAGAAATGACCTGAGTGGAGTAAACAGGAGAGGAGGCAGCATCCCAATTTCATTTACTTAGAGGTACGACATAGTACCTGGTTTCTGCACGTATGTATGTATGTATGTATGTATGTATGTATGTATATATATATATATATATATATATATATATATATATATGTGTGTGTGTGTGTGTGTGTGTGTGTGTTTGTATGTATGTAGTATGTATGTATATGTAATATATATATATATATATATATATATATATATAATATATATATATTTGTGTGTGCGTGTGCACGTTCGTGTATAAATACATATATACATTACTGGTACAACAGTGTTGTTTTTCTGAAGTAAAAAATGAATGGCATTTCCATAAATCTGGGGATGCCAGGAAAGGTGAATATTGTGATCTTTAGCTCTGTCTAGGGTCACTTTTACCATAAAATGGTAAAATCTATTTGAAGTTTAAACAAATAAAAAAATAAACCATTACCCAACCTTTTACCTTTCCAGAAATCTAAATGCAAGAAAAAGTGACACTACAAACACAAATTATGCATCTTCACTTTCATAATATTACTTTTTTTTACTGAAACCCGAATGTTTATTCCCAATCAGTGACTGAGTATTTCATTTAAGCATACTCAAATTTACTCTTGCTGTAAATCTACTAACAAACTCATATAATATCGAAATAATGTTGTAAATCTTTTAAAATAATGCATCGGGGTAAAAAAACCTATCTACAAAAAGAAAGGTCAAATTAAAACAAATGTCTATCAGTTACCACAGAAACAGAAGTGAATAATTACCATTTAAATGTAAAAATGAAATAAATCCGAAGATTCATTAAAATGGAGAAATACAATACACACAACTAGGGAGGTAGAATCTACATATCTCCTTGGCCGTTGCAGGATGGTCGTATAACATAAAAAAGTAAATGAGTCGTACCATACCTTGAAGGGTCATCATGGGATTAGAGAGAGATCGTTTTCCCCTTATGCCTAATTTTGGAAAGTATCCTGTACAGACTAATATTAGTGTAATGGAAATGAAAGTCAACATATGTAAGAAGACGGCATTATCAATATTTTTGTCTAATCCCAAAAACAAATGAAAACACAAAATAAATAAATGAATGCAGATAACTTATTAATTTCTTCTGATTGAATACTTGAATCATTTACAGTTCATCACTATGAAATCCTAAATAAAAATCTCAACCTATTGTTATACTTTTGTATAATAAGAAAAACAGGACGTTGTCTATAATTTAAAATCAGCAGCTGCTTATCAATAACATTAGTTATCCAGCTACGCTACTCAAACACACACGCCTCGTCCCCCCCCCCCCCCCCCCCCACTCTTTCTCTCTCTCCAAATCCATCATCGGAAATCAATCAAAGTCAACGTCAGCATCCTCCTTCTGAATTAGAGAGAGAGAGAGAGAGAAAACCGGTCGCAAGAGCCACCCTCTGAGCCCGTCAAATAAGAATCTCATTTGGGACATGATGCTCGCCTTCACGACGTTACAATGAGTTATTATCCTAAAATCGTCCTAGATTACGGGCATCGGCGTAAGTTTAACGTACACTCACCTTATATGCAAACTCATTAATATTCCATGGAATCACAAGATTTACTTTATTTTACAGTGTAAATATACGCTGTAATAGCATTTACTTGTCAGTGTTTTGAGAGAGAGAGAGAGACTACTATCATCATCCTTCCAGCTTCTTGGCGATCCAACGAGACTGTCGGCGACTCAAGGTATGCGATACGACTTGAGAATCAAATATCTTCGTGACAGCGATAATTTCTCATCAGGCGTAGAAGCAGCCGAGCAAGAATAGAAATAACTTCCCTGGATTTCGTTTGCTTTACCCACATTCTCTCTCTCTCTCTCTCTCTCTCTCTCTCTCTCAGAGACAAACGAGTTAAATGTTATCATAGCAGCTTTTATAATTTTATTACTTAAGCATACTAGACCGAGTACAACATGTTTCAGACCCATGAACAGGGACGGCAGGCCTCCATAAAGAATACCGTAAGGACGAAATCAATTACCCTCACAGATACGGAGAAAAAAGAGAATAGAACATGATACCAAGAGCAGGAATATTTAAAAATTTAAAGAGCAAGAAAACTTGAAAAAAAGACACACAAATAAAACGAAAAAAAGACACACAAATAAAACGAAATCACAAATTTTCCAGAGACCATCCTACAAGTAATGATAATCACACCGAAGAAGAGAATCTTTATTCAATAGGGGTTGCTGTCTGAATCGACAATCGCCTCTCCCACCCGAACTCCTACCTTACCCAGCTTGGATTAGAGGCGCGCGAGAGAGAATGGGGAATACATTTTTGAGAACTTTCTGAAACTAATCAGGCTTGATCACTGTTGCGCCCATGAAATTAGTTGAACAAATTGTTAATAGCAAAACATCTCTGAAAATGCCAAAATTTACCATACCTTCTACCTCTCCTTACCGACAACAACTCTAAAGAGATAAGTCTCAATAACACAGAGATATTAACAAATTATAGTTTATTATGAGAAGTAATTTATATCTCATATGAGAAGCACTTTATATCTTATATGAAAAGCATTTTATATCTCGTGAGAGAGAGAGAGAGAGAGAGAGAGAGAGAGAGAGAGAGAGAGAGAGAGAGAGAGATTAATTATAACCACCCACTTGGATAAGTTATGACACCTTAAAGATTTAATGAATCTTCCGATGATGACAGAAGCGAAGTACTTGCTTACCACTCTAGCTCACAGGACGCTGATGCTTTTATTAAATGACAAATACCTAGTTATATGAATGTTTCAGAAGGATTTTACTGTGGTTCTGAAATTCTCGGATTTAAGGATGTTTGTTACCATCAGTTTGGAATGTTCTGATTTTCCCATTAATTTTGACTGCTTCTGTGCAACAACGTCATATATAAACCGATAAAACAGCACTAAGAACATCTCAGCCATTTACCTTCTAGCCAGTTCCTATCATTAATGTCAAGAGACACCGATAATTGTCACATTTTTGTCAATACAATTGCCTCACTTGGCAATCTATCCATAGAATAAATCATCTTTTTCAACATGAAAAGTAGGGAGAGTGACTTACTCACTGTAAAAGCTTTATCCACGAGGACACTAGGCATATTCTGTCATTCTCATTCCTCCATACTCTCGGTATTGAGTCATTCCTGACTAGGGACTTGTTCTGCACCACTCGAATTGAGGACGGCTCCTAATGGCAACAAATCACGATACACCTAAACGTCCTCTTGAACTTTGGAATTATACAGACATCCCCAACCCCTTCCAGAAAATTATGTTCTATGCTTTATTAATTTCGAGATAATAAAAATTTCAACAGAGCACGCTCAAACTCTTATATTAACATAAAGTTTGCATTCCTATACTTTAAATAAGCGTAATGATTCTCTTCTCAAAACTTCATGTCCGATTAACTGGACTAGCAAAATTCACATCAAGTGCCATACATTTATTGCCCTCATATCGGTAAGTTTTGCATAATTAAAATAGTTCACCTAACATTTACATACACTCCTTTTCACAGTGTAAAGGAAAGATAGAAACACAGGAGTCCGAAGAGAAATTTACTTAATATATATATATTATATATATATATATATATATATATATACTATATAGATATATATGCTATGCTATATATATATAATATATATATATATATACACTAAAGATAAGACTTAAAATACTAAAATACAAAAATACTATAATAAACAATATATGCAACTGTTCTACATCTTTACTAGATGATTGATTTTCAGGATGCAAGTAAGGTAAAAGCTGCTATATTATGGCATACTGTAAAAAAAGGAAAATAGAATAAAACTATTGCCTTTGCAAATTCAAGATACAAAACTGTAACTTCCATATCCTCACTATGTAGATGCCTCTCAGAATATGATAGGGTGGAATATTTGTGGAGATTGGACCTGATGTCCAGACTTCGACATTGTGATGGGGTGCTTAACTGACTTCTAGTGAGTGGACATTATCCTACCAATAAAGACCCAATACTTTCGTTTACAGAGTTTTGAGCTTAAATGCTTTTACTAACGTTCGAGGACGAAGTAGAGGCACCTTATCAGGGCCATTAGATTATCATTATTATAAGAATAGTTTAACCAGACCACTGAGCTGACTTTCAGCTCTCATAGGGCTGGCCCGAAAGGAATAGATAAAATGCCAGGTCTAGGCCAAAGGCTAAGAACTGGGACCAAATAGGTCATGTAATGTAATAAATAATAAATCAAAATTAAGTAAAAAAAACTGCACAGAGGCAGAGGCTTTCATATTAGAACACAAACAGGCAATAAATACAATTACCTACGTTTCCATACATACTAAAAAGGTGTATTAAAATTAACAAGAAACTCTTTAAAAATTTGTCTAAAATTCATTAAGTGCTCTAAGGTTTTTATACTATATATACTTGTTTTTATATTTTATTAATTAAATTAAAGTTCCTTAGAAACGTCATAATCGGAACCACTGAATATGTGAAAGATTCTGACAAAATTTCTTTTATTGCTTTACTTCCAAAAGTTGACAGTCTCTGCTGGGCATACTTTGGACACACACAATACATGTTTGACAGTTATCAACACTTTGCAACTCTGAGCACTCTGGAGCAGGGTCACGTGGAATGGAATGGAATATGAAATTTAGGCTTGAAGCCAAGCACTGGAATCCATAGGGATTATTCAGCGCTATAATGAAATTGGTTTGACATGAATATTTATGTTGATGATTTTGTAAATTAAATAAATACAGGAGATTTTAAAACAAGAATAAAAAATTTATACATACATATACCATACACATACTCATATTCATATAAGCATGCTTATATAAACAACTTCTAGTGTATACACTACACTTTGCAATGTACCGGGAGGTCAATATTAAATTTTATTAAAAAGGTTAATGTCTCTAAGGAATCCAACAATTCTATTAACAGCTACTACATCCGGACCAAGCAGTTCTGCTATATCCCTGCCCACTAACCCATGTCTCTGTTGTGCCGCAGAACACCTATGGCAATGTAATATAATGTGTTCCACAGTAAGAGGAGAGTCACACTGCATACAGACTGGTGCAGGTACCCCCTCCAAGAGGAATTAGTGGGTCAATCGAGTATGGCCAATTCTTAGACAACATAATACAGTTTCTACCCTACAATTTTGTTGGAAATCATAGGGCCAATGTTCAAACTTTGTCGGATCTTCCTGTACTTTTTATTGTTGGTCAGATGGGGAGACGACCAACGTGCTTGCCATTTATTTTGAACATATGAGCGAATAGTCCATTTCATGTCAGTGGAAGAAATATGGTGGAAGAGAATGTCTTCTTTAGTAATGACATCTCTTGCTTCATGTCAGCAAGTTCGTTACCAGCAATACCTACATGGGCAGGAACCCAGCAATAATGGACCGATTTGAATTTGGAAGCAAGCCTATATAACCATTCTTGAATACGTTGAACAATTGGATGTTTAGGGTTATATTGCTTAATGGCCATAAGTGCCCTATAAGAATCTGAGTAAATGGTGAAATTATTACCCTGTAGAGTAGAAACAATCTCAAGAGATTTGGGTAATGCAGTTAATTCAGCTGTAAAAATGGACGCATTATTTGAAAGTCTGCCCACATATGAGTTATTACCATGAACAACAGCACAACCAACACCACTTGATGACTTTGATCCATCAGTAAAAAGTTTAACAGAACCTGTATGCTTTCGGTCATGATCAAGAAAACAAGCCTTCACTTCTCTGACATTAACAGATTTTTTAACCACAGCTTTTTGATAGACCAATGGTTCTGGGGTCAACCAAGGAGGCAACTTAGAGCAATGTATTGCCTTAATTTTTTGGTCTTTAATAGACACACTGTCAACTGCAGCATTAATTCTCACATGAAAAGGCTTGGATGCTCTAGCATTTGCAAATTGCTGTGGATTGTTTTGGCTAAGAATAGATGCTGAAGGGTTTTCTGGGGAACTTCTTAGTTTGAACATATACCGCAGTCCCAGTTCCTCTCGACGTAAGTCTAGAGGGAGCTCTTCTCTGTCGGTATATAAGCTTTCAACTGGAGATGTTTTAAATGCACCAGAGCATATTCTCAGACCAGCATGATGAACTACACCCAACTCCTTAAATTTGCTTGCACTTGCTGAAGAGTAGAATTGGCAACCATACACTCAAGCTTTGATTTACATAAAGAGTCATATATCTGTAAAAGTGACCTCTTATCAGCACCCCAATTAAAACCTGAAACTACTTTTAAAATGTTAAGGGACTTCTTCACCTTAATTTTCAAGGAGTCAATATGACTACCCCATTTTAGTTTCTTATCAAAAATCATCCCTAATATTTGGGATGGTTTCCTTTCGAGTACACCTAGTAAAACGAACTGCCACAGTTTTGTTAGGGGAGAATCGACAGCCATTGTCATCAGCCCAATTACTGATTGCATTAACTGACTTTTGCAGAAAATTAGTGGCTGCAATAGCATCATAACTAGTGACATAAATAGCAAGGTCATCCACGAACAAAGATGTCTTTACTGGAGGAGACAAACATTCAACAATGCTATTTATAGCCACAGCAAATAAAGTGACACTCAACACACTGCCTTGTGGGACACCCTCCTCCAGCTCTAAAGCATTAGATAAGGTAGTTCCAATTCTAACTTTAATGTGTCTATCACTTAGAAATGACCTGATGAAATTTAAAATATTGACTCGTATTGCCATGACATGAAGCCGCTTAATAATACCAAAATGCCAAGTAGTGTCGTAAGCTTTTTCGAGGTCGAAGAAGACTCCTATAGTCTGACAGCGTTTTAAGAAACCTTGCTGAATTTGGGTTGATAATCTTAGTAGTGGGTCCATAGTGGAACGATTTCTCCTACATCCAAATTGGACAGATGATAAAAAACCATTTTTTTCTAGATGCCACATCAATCTAGAATGCACCATTTTCTCAAACAATTTGGATACACAACTTGTAAGAGATATTGGCTGATAGCTTGGTTTCTTAATGGGAACAACGATTGCAATTTTCCAAGAAGGGGGGAGAATACCAGTTTCCCATATTTTGTTAAAGATTTTAAGGAGATAAGATTTAGCCCATTCAGGGAGATTTTTCAGCATGCCATAAAGAATGTTATCATTCCCAGGGGATGCTGATACAGATGATGAGAGAGCATCCCTTAATTCCCTCATAGTTGACTTGGAATTATAAGATTCCCCATTTACAGAATTTAAATTAAGGGAAATGGCTGAATTCCTAATATTCTGGAAACAAGTTGAATAGTTCCTGGAACTCGATACTTCAGAGAAATGCTCACCCAGTTTTTCAGCAACTTCATTAGGCTTGGTGACAAGGTCTCCATTGATTTTCAAACAGGGTGTTGGTTTTGGAACATATTTGCCACTTAGCTTTCTAATCTTTTTCCAGATCAATCTGGTTTGGATCTTGGAATTTATGCCATTTATATAAAAAGCTAGGGTTCCCTTTTTACTTTTTAAAAATATTTTTGCTGCTTTGCCATATAGCTCGTTGGTAAATAGATTTTGCTGTTGCAGACTGACTGGATTTATAACGCCTGTAACATTTCCTGGTAATTTCCTCAAATTACCACAGGTTTTATACCACCAAGGAACAGCAGGTCTGTGTGGTTTCCCTTTGGTCTTAGGTATTGAGTTTTCAGCACTATTCAATATTGCGGAGGCAAAGTACTTATAAGCCTTTATATGGCATTTGAAGGATTCAAATTCCTGGGATAGGTTAATGCCTTCTTGAAATTTTACCCAATCTGCTTCCTTTTCCTTCCATTAAATAGGATAATCCGAGGGGGCATTTCTTACAAACTTAAGATGAATGGGAAAGTGATCACTGTCATGTGGTAACTCATCTACAGACCAATTAAAATCAAAATAGAGAGAAGAAGAGCAAACGCTCAAGTCTATAGCAGATGAACCACCTGAGTAGAGACTATGGTATGTCATAGTACCATCATTAAAAAGTGTAAGATCATTATTATTAACAATGTGTCATAAATGATCCTACCCTCTGTGTCTAAAAAATCTCCACCCCAAAGTGGATTGTGAGAATTAAAATCACCAAGTAGTAAAAAAGGAGGAAGCTGATTGACTAAACCTTGAATGTCCACAAGAGTGAACCTACATATTGGGGGAAGGTGAAGAAAGCAGATTGTGATTTCAAGGTCAAAACTGGCCCAGATAGCGATTACTTGAAGCTGTGTGTTCAGGGGAACTATAAAATGTTGCAATGCTTTAGTAATAATTATTGCAACACCTCCATAGGCGCAATCCCCATCAGTGTGGTTCATTTTGTAGATTTCATAGTTTACACCTGGATTGTATACTGAATCCCCCAATTTAGTTTCTTGAAGACATACAACCCCTGGGTTATGATCACTCAGTAATACCTTTAGAATTTTTGAACGAGTCCTTAGTCCTTTACAGTTCCATTATAAAATGTCCAGATTGAATTTTAGTGCTAAGATCTACCAAGGGATATTCTATATTAAATCTATATTAGTTTTTTTGTTTATTTTCCTTATGGGACTTTATAAATAGAGTTTCTTTAGATTGTCTTGCGATATGTGGCTTATGATTATGTTTTTTATTAGCTTTTTGATATGGAGGAGAGTGGACTTCCACTATTATTTCCTTTTTATCCAAGGAACTTCATTCCTTGGTTGTTTCAGGGGCAGGAGCATCCTCACTGTTGGCTTCACTGTTATTACATTTTTTATGGGGTTTGGAAATCTCCATCCTTTGAGCAGGTGGAGGAGAGGATGAAGGAGTTCTCTCTCTCTTTGGCCCTCTAGTTTGTTCTTGTTCCATTTCTTCAAGGGTTTCTTGCTGAAGAGATGGGACAGACACAGGGAGGATTTCATCAATTGGAGATGAGTCTATATCAGCAGGCATATCTTTCTTAGATAGGGGTGCTTCAACCCTAGCCGGCCGATCACCTAGATCAGATGACTGGGTTTCAGTAGTTCTTGGTTTTACTGCAGGTAAAGGTGCTAAGTTGTTGACTTGAGTTTTTATAGGGGCTACGGAATTTAGAGCCATAGCATAGGTCTTTGTCTGACCAATTAACTTCCTGACGTAACTAATACTTATATGTTCAGCATTAGCTTTACAGTGGCCTCTTCATATTTATATTGGCTGCACTTTTTATTGAATGGGGTATGATTCTCTTCACAATTAATACATTTTGGCTGTTATGAACAAGGACCATGCTCCGGAACTGAGCAATTATTACAGACTTTATTGTTTTTGCAGAATCTGGATAGATGGCCATATTGAAAACAGTTGTAGCACTGAAGAGGTTTTAATAAAAATGGTTTGACTTTGACCCTTTCATTTCCAAAATTGATGTAAGATGGTACATCAGAGTCCTCAAACGTTCAAATGACCATATTTGCCTTTGGAACTTTTCTTAACTTCCATACAGAAGTTGGAATGATTTCTAATATTTCTCTTTCTGTCAGTTCACAAAGGTCTCTATCAAATACCACTCCTTTTCCATAACTAAAATTCATATGTGGTCTAATTTCTTTTATCATATCATCTTTCTCGAATTTCTTCATTGTCAGCATGTATGACTGTGTCTTTGATTTAGCATGGATTAGGACACTGCCTTTGCCAAACCTTGAGATGTTACCCATGTCAATACAGCCAAAATTTTTTGGATGTATCTGCTAAATTTGTAGAAATTATAATTTTCCTACCTAGCAGATACTATGTACCAACCACATTGGAGGTTTTCGTGTTCTTTCAAAAGTGTAATCGTCATTCAAATTTGGCTGAGCCACTTGTACCCATTGTGATGGTCTGTAGGCATCCATATTTTTAGGGGCCCCGTTGGTCAGTGCTCCCTTGACAATCTTTTTACAAATCTTTATGTTATTGATACTGCTGCTGGCTTTGAGTGCAGCTTCATTTTTTTTCAAAAGTCAGCCATGCCTCCCATTTTTTCTCACTTTCATCAAAGTTCATCCTCGACTCTTTTATCTTGCCAAAACTACCAAACGAAACAGAGAGCGCCTCATAGTCACATTCCAAGGGAATGTGCTTTACATGCAACACCCTCAAACTATCTACTGTGTTCCCACAATGGGTTCTTTTCAATTTATGATGACTACACTGAAAGGTAGTACCACCACTGGAGCATTCCATATCCACGGTCAAGTTCATGTCACGGGTCGTCATCTGTGCCAAATCATCATCAAAGGGACCAGGGGTACTAGAATCCTTATGATTACTAGTCATATAATCTTTATATTAAAAAAAATCAGAAAAATTAAACCTGAAAATATTAAAAAAATGTCATCTGCTTTTCATAAAGTTTATTCTTCCACCAATGGCACAAGTGAGAGCCGACTCCCAAATGTCGGCGTCCCTACCCTACCTCACTGGGGATGGCACAACATGGTTAGACTGGCGCAAGTGTAAGCCAAACCAACTTGCTAGGACTGAGAATATTACAAGAATACAATCATCCCCACCCTAACCTTATTATGGGCAAACCAGAAAGAATGCCATGAGTCCTATCCCCAGGACCAGAAGCCCCCTGGAATCCGTGGTCCAGCCCTGGAGAATAGTTCTGCCCTGGAGTTATCAAACTGATATTTCTCAGGTCCAATCATTATTGGGTAGTTGATGATCCTACCACAGCACCCACTATTTGGCTTTGGAAATAAACCCAATCCCAACTATGATATCTTTTCTGATTCGCCAGGTCCAATTAATTTTACAAGATGTGGAAAATTCCACAATATTACTCCAAATGAATATATACAAAAAATATGAGACTCTTGGACTCAAACCCGGGAACTAATTCTTAGAGTTCAAGAGCCCCCTTACCAAGTCAAGGTGGTCCCATATCGAGGAAGGCAGGGTTACATGGGCTCCTCATTAAGTGCCCATGTGTTAGATGAGTGTGGCCTATACATAGACGTGTTAGGATTACTTGTGTGTCTCTCTCTCTCTGATATATGGAGCTCCATTTTGTGACATCAGGTTTTACTTGTTTGAGTTTATTACTTTCAGGTTCTTCGTTCCATATATTTTGCCATTTATTTACAATGATTGTTTTTAAATAAGCTACAGTGTCACTAATAGGGATGTTTACATTTGTTCTCATCATATGGACTGCTTCCTTGGCTGCTTTATCAGCTTGTTTCCTGTTATCCCGACATGGGCAGGGATCCAACATATTTCAATACTTTTTCCCTTATTATATAATTTATAGAGTAAAAACTTAATCTGTTGCACAATATTATTTCCGGGATTATATCTATTAATGGCTTCCATAGCGGTTCTACAGTGGCTATAAATCACAAAATTATTAAAGGAGCATTCTTTGATTATTTTTATGGCCAATGTTATTGCACATAACTGCTGTAAATACTGAGGCATTAATGGGAAGAGAGAACTGGCATGTTTTATCCTGGGACAATGCAGCATATCCCACTCCGTATTCTGATTTGGATCCATCTGTGCATATTGCATAATGTGGACCTTTTCGGCTTATGTCTCTATTGTATGTTGTCTCTGATGTTCTGGGGTATAGGAATACTTTTTTAATAGATTTTTTAACTTTGTGCAAATTTTTAATTTATTCATATTCCAAGGAGAAGGTAGTTTTACTATTGGAGGTAGTTGGATATTTATATTCAGTGACTCAACAATCTTCTTGATCTAATTGGAAAAGGTGGTGAATGATTGTTAATAAATACATCCCTTAGTTCAAATAATCTTTTGGGTGGTGAATCACTTGACTGAATTCTTAGGGCACTTTTCATCGTTACTAACTCTCTATGGAGAGAGAGAGAGGTAGTTCACCACATTCAACCTGTAAAGAAGAGGTGGGTGATGATTTAAATACTCCTGAACATACTCTAAGGCCCTCATTATGAACTGGAGCTAACATTTTCAGTACTGCGTTTGAAGGTGAGCCATATATTTCACTTCCATAGTCAATAATAGACAGAAGTGTTGCTTTATATAGTAATGTAAGGATTTGTCTATCAGCTCCCCAATTTAATTTTCTAATTAGATTCAATGCTCTTTTACATTTTTATTTCACATATATTATGTGGGCATTCCAGTTCAAGTGAGTATCATATACTAATCCTAAAAATTTTGTAGTTTAGCCAATTTGTATACTTTGATTTCTGACTTTCAAATCTATTTCTTCACCTTTCTTCCATCTTTTACCTTTATAAAATAAGACTGCTTGAGTCTTATTTATTTATTCATCCTACAGATGAGGTCCATTCATCTATTTTTATTATAGATTTGTTAATGATGCGCTCTGCATGTTTAATGCGAGATGCTGAATAATATATCGCAAAATCATCCATATAAAGGTTGCTTTTAGTTCCGGTGGGTAGATTTTTACTAATTTCATTAATTGCTAAGGTAAATAGTGTGCCATTAAGGACACTTCCTCGTGGAACACCATTTTCCAGTGGGAATGTTCTGGACAAAGCATCATCAATTCTCAACTGAAAATTCGATTTGTTAGAAATCTTTGGATGAACATGGGTAAATGTCCACGGACGTTGTTGCTTTGTAATGTTTTTAATATAGGATACCTCCATGTAGTGTCATAAACCTTTACTATGTCAAAAAAGACTGCTACAGTTTTGTTTTCGTTCAAATCCTCTCCGCATATGGTTTTCTAGGATAGAGAGAATATCTAATGTATACACACTGTGACCCAAATTGAGTGGAAGCTAAAATTTTGTTTTCTCGAATGTGCCATGCTAGTCGAGCATTTACCATCTTTTCAAGTAATTTGCATAAGCAACTTGTTAAGAGATATTGGTCTGTAATTATTAACATTGCTTGGATCCACTCCAGGTTTGGGGATAGGAATTATTATAGCTTTACGCCATTCATCAGGAAATAAATTCTGAAGCCATAAATGATTATGAAATTGTAATATGTATGATTTTGCCATTAGTGCTAAGTGGTCGATCATCTCAAAGCAAATACTGTCATCTCCAGGAGCAGATTTATTGCTGTTCAAGAGAGCATTTTCCAACTCTTCCATATTAAATTTTCTATTATAATATATATCTTCTTGTGTTTTGAAATTTATTGTTATTAGTTCTTCATTATTTTTCTTTGTGCGGAAGTGTTCACCTAAATTTTTATCGCTACTTACATTTGCTAACTTTTCTCCTATTATATTACTTATTTCTTTTAGATCAAGTATTCTTTTTTCATCTTTCAATATGGCATGTCTTGGGTACCATTTATTTTTCTTAATTTTTCCCAGATTTTTTGTATGGGAGTTATTATTAGAGAGATCTGATACATATTTCCTCCATGAACTTCCTTTTTAATTTTGCAGATATTTTTTTGTATATAGGTTTTAATGTATCAATTTCTAGTAATACTGTAGTCATTTTTTGAAAAGTTCCTTTAAATATTGGTATAGTCATTTTTTGTAAAGTTCCTTTTAATATTGGTAACGTTTTATTTATTTTACTGAACTTTCTACTTAAATTATCTAATAGTTTATCAGACCAACATGGGACTTTGTGTATTGCTGGGTGGGGCTTTGACTTTAGCATTGCTTGATCAGCAGCCTTTTAAATGAAATCAACAAGAATTTTTTAGTTTCATTATGGTCTTTTAAATATTCAAATGTTTCAATATTTCTTGTGTGCATTTCATATTTATTCCAATCTGCTTTATTAATGTTATAATGACGAACATCTTTTGCAGGATTATTATGTAATAAGGATATTAATATTGGGAAATGATCACTGGTGTGCAAGTCATCAACTATATTCCAATCTATTCTGTGAACTATATTTGTTGTACAAAGAGTTAGGTCTACTGAGGAGAATGTTCTATGTGTTTTCGAAAAGTATGTAATAATTTCGTTGTCATTTATAAAGCACATGTCGTACAGTTACAGTCCCATATCAGGTTCTGAGTATTAAAATCCCCTATTATCAATTACGTTCTCTGGGATTACCAAACAAATCCTTATGTTTTTCTGTCGTAATTTTTGCTAGGTTGGTTGTATATATTATAAATTACATAATTATAGTTTTTTATTCGTATTTTGATGCTTGATACCTGCAAGTCAGCAAAGTTTACAGGTACTCTGTCATAACATACTTTGTTATGCACATATATAGCAGTAACTAAATTTCCTTCTTTTCTAGTGTAGATATTAAGGTATATTTACCGATTGTTGATATTGTTCTATTGACATGTAAACATATCATTGGTTCGTATTCTTTCAGTAAGCACTGTAATTCTCCCATATGTAATCTGGTCTGGAGACCATTTATGTTCCATTTTATTATATAATTATTGAAAATATTATGTTAAGAGTGTTCAAGTATTACTTTCTTGTTGTGGTTTATCTATTTGCATTTTTTCTAACATTTTATTTACGACATTTATTTGTTTTTCCTTATAGGGCATTAGATGTCCAATGCACATACAGCCTTTTTTGTGAGTCTCTAGACTAGTGGTTTCTTGACTTCTATATTTTATAAAATTTCGTATAGTGTTTGTTAAACTGTCTTTTGTTATGTTTCTGTTTTGTTGCATAATTCGATGAAACATTCATTACATCCACATGTGTTTTTATGTGTCCTTTTTTCATTTACTCTTAGTGCACCAATTACTGGCGATGAGGTAATTTATTTTCCCTTCACATAATCGTTTTTGTCTATGGTACTTGACATAAAAATTTACCCTCGCTTGACCACATCAGTTAATCTAGTTTTACAGGTGGAGTGTCATGCCATCCAACTACACTTAAAAAATCAGTCAATTCAACTGTCCAAAACCATGCCAAGGTCGTCATTGAAAGAAGGAAAATGGGAAAATTTAGAGGAGGAGGAAAAGAGTTAAAGTTCCCAATGTTCACTTGGATCCACAGCAGAGAGCATAGGCATAAGAGGCATACTCTCTCTGCAGTGGATCCCTAAGCCCCCAACCTCGTCTAGGGGATCAAGGGGAGGGGCAATTAGAGGAGGCTTCAGGACATCATTCTACAACAACATTAAGTGGTACATATGGAGGCTGCTCAGTATGTATTAAGCTTATTTATATTTCTGTAAGGTTTGTAAATATAGTCAAGAAACTTCAGGCGACTATACAGTCTTATGGGCCCTCCTCTGCGCAAACGGCTTTTGGGGGCACCTTCACCTGGAGGGATGAGGTTTCACTACATACCATTTCAGAAGGGGAGTTGTTGATACTATCCTGAGGGCAGAGCAAAGGGCAAAAAGGTCCCAGAGTAGTCGTGGCTTCCAGTTTGCTGCTGCAGCTGACATTAAGGGTAACCTTGAAGGAGAGATGGGTTCTTCATGCTTGCTGAATATTGACAGCATGGCGTGGTTTATCATTTAGAAAACGACTGGGCATCCTTGCTGCAAGGAAAACACAGTCATGCCCCATCAAAATCTTTTATACTGGTAAGGTGGATTTTTCAACTTTTAATTGGCCAAAGTAGTCCATATCTCAAGAGGTGAAGGCTGGTTCTCAGTTGGTAGTTAAATGGCCCATCTGTTGAGAAGAGCCTTGGAGCTGGAGTGTGAGTTTGCTTCTAACAATGTTATTGCTTTTGGAACATTGTGTAGACTGAGGATGAATCAGGAGAGGGTAGAGGGGCATACTATGCCAAAGCTGATATGGCCAAAACAGTGTCTAGTTAAGGAAAGTCAATAATATCAGATTCTTTGCAACAAATTGTTTTGCGTGTTTGACACTAAAGCCACTGCTTGACCATCTTTTCACCTCTCTTTTAGCTACCTGCAAGATAAATTTTTGCTTTACTAATTTGGCTGCCGTCCTGCTTCAGTTGTGGGAGAGTCTATATGTTTGAACTGGATACCTTCCTCTAAAGAGAAACTGGTATTGTAGAGGATGGGGCATACAGGGTAGATTTGTTAGGGAGGAAAGGTTGGGTATGGTTTGATACTCCACTGATTTCTATCCTGGATAATGTGTCTGCCAGTGGCACACGCACAAAACTATCCAGAATAGAAATTAGCCTGGTATATGAAGCCCCAAAATGCAGCAGTGTCCAAGAGCTGGCATGTTTCCACCCCAAATGGGGTTGTTAGTATTAAAATCCCAAGGAGGAGGAAAGGAGTAGGAATCTCAATGATCAGTAAATGAATATAATTATAACTGAAATTCAAATTACCAGGAAGATACATTCAACATACTGTAGTTTATTTGTCTACAGTGAAAGTTACTGCTACAACTTGGAGATGACTATTACCTGATATAAATGAGTGTTGCAACGACTTAAGTGCAATAATTGCTGCACATCCCTTAGCTCTATCTCCTATTGATGGTGAAAAATTATGTATGCTGTAATTTAATCCAATATTATACTGTCTGCTTTCAAGCTTAGTTTCCTGGAGACAAACAATGTCTGTTATGGTCATGGACCCGTACCTTCAGTTCTTCACTTCAGGCCCTGAGACCTATACAGTTCCATCATAGTAAGGATGTGAAAACTATTTTTTAGGCTTGGTGGAAGTGCCCATTGGATGGAGCCTTCCCATTTACCCTCTTCTGTTTATGAGCATAATCAAGAGATGGTTTGGAAAGGACTGGTCTTGACAGGTTAGGTTTCTTTACTGCTAATTTACTAGTGCCATTTTGTTTCTCTTTCTTGTCAAATTGTTTCAATTCAAGCTGGGTTCTTGCATTGAGCTTAGTACTTCATATCTATTACTAAGGTATGCAAGTTTAATTAGATTTGACCCCCCCCCCCATACTGGGATCACCTTGATGTGGTGAGGGGGCTCTAGAACCCTAGGGTGGATGGATGTATGATATTTAGGGCTAAAGCCCAGGCACTGGGGCCAAGAAGGCCATTCAGCGCCATAATGAAGTTGAATTAAGGTAAATGAATTAATGAATTAGTGAAAGAAATGATTCATAAAATTAGATGTGACTGAAGTTTAATGAATGGCGTAATATATACTAAAAATAGTTTAATGTCTTTCAAAAACCTGTATATGATATATAAATAATTATTTAAATGTTATTAAAAAATTTTAAACACTTTAAAAAAGGACATGAGAGCAGAATTATCTGCTTCATCTTCCAAGATATTTGAGAAGGATTTACCCTGGAAATATCTTTCCCTTTGGTTAAAATATCTGAGGCAAACCATCAGAATGTGCTCCACTGTTAGTATCTCATCGCAGTATGCACACACTGGTGGGCTGCTTCATTCTAAAATAAACTGATGGGTTAAATAAGTGTGCCCAATCCTTAATCTCGTTAAAATAACCTCTGTTCCGCTGTCAAGCTGGAATGACGAAGGCCACAGCAGTATATTTTTCATAATATTGCTATACTTCGTATTATTGGCAAGAAAAGGAGAAGTCCATCCTTTCTTGCCATTTACTTAATACATAAGACCTAATAGGACCTTTTAGGTCTGTATGAGGCACTTTCCTGAAGGTTGTTTCTGGCAAAGCGCTAGCAGCTTTTGCTTCCCTGTCTGCAGTCTCGTTTCCGTGAATCCCCACGTGAGAAGGGATCCAACAGAAAGAGACTGACTTACGCAGACATATACGAAAAAGCGACTTCTGAAGTTTTTGGATTAACGGATGAAAGCTATTAGATTTTTTGATAGCTTCTAAATTGCTTTTAGAATCCGAGTATATGACAAAATTAGTGTCACTACTTTGAAGAACTAAATCTAAGGCAGAGACAATGGCTGTTAATTCGGCAGTAAATATTGATGCAAAGTCAGGTAATTTAGCTGTATATGCTGTATCACCAAGGATAACAGCACACCCAACACCACTGTCTGACTTTGATCCATCTGTATAAATCTTCACATAATTGGCATGGGTAATGTCGTGCTCTAAGAATTTTTCCCTAATCTCTTCTTCAGTACAGTCCTTTTTGTTAAATGATTTCTTGTATACTAATGCTTCAGGAATAAGCCATGGAGGATTTACAGGATATTTTACTTCCAGGACTTTCTGGGATTTGAGATGGTTATCCCTAAAATCCTCATTCAGTCGAATTTGGAATGGTTTAGAAGCTCTTGTACCAGAGAAATTCCGAGAGTCTGTTTCCTTAAAAGGAGGGATTTTTGGGAGCACTTTTCATTCTAGCCACATACCGCAACCCTAGCTCTTCCCTTCTTAGATCAAGGAAAAGATGATCTGTGTCGACATATATGCTTTCAACAGGAGAAGTTCTAAAAGCCCTTGAGCATATTCTCAACCCCATGTTCTGTACAACATCCAATTCCTTTAGCTTGGTTTTACAAGCTGAGGAATAGATCTGACAGCCATAGTCTAGCTTGGAGCGCCACAGCGAGTCATATAGCCTCAAAAGGGATTTTTTTTATCAGCCCCCAACTAAAACCAGAAACAACCTTTAAAATATTCAGATTTTTTTACATTAATCTTTAGGGCATTTATGTGGCTGGCCCATGTTAATTTGTGGTCAATAATCATCCCAAGAAATTTTACTTCACTTTCATAAGGAATGATAGATCTTTTTAAACTAAGTGTGGGAACATCTTCCACATGCCGGCATCTGATAAATCTTACTGCAACTGTTTTGGAAGAGGAGAATTTAAAACCATTCTCATCAGCCCACTTAGTAATTGCATTAATATACCTTTGTAGATGTTTACATACTGACAATGAATGATATCCTGTGCAGTATATTGCAAGGTCATCAACAAAAAGTGAGCATTTAACAGTAGGCAAGATTTTTTCAACCACACTATTTATTGCCACAGAAAAGTGTGTTACACTTGAAACGCCTCCTTGGGGAACTCCTTCCTCCTGTACAAAAGGTTGGGAGAAAGAGTTTCCCACTTTTTCCTTTAAAAATCTCTCCATTAAAAAGGAATATATAAATCTGATCATTCTTCCACATATGCCCATCGTGTGCAATTTTTTCTTGATGCCAATTCTCCAGGC
Organism: Macrobrachium nipponense; assembly: GCF_015104395.2. Classification (NCBI taxonomy): domain Eukaryota; kingdom Metazoa; phylum Arthropoda; class Malacostraca; order Decapoda; family Palaemonidae; genus Macrobrachium; species Macrobrachium nipponense. The sequence goes on from NC_061107.1 coordinate 64,367,759, forward strand.
AGTGTCATACGCTTTTCCGAGGTAAAAAAATACTCTGATGGTCTGACATTGTTTGGCGAATCCTTGCTGGATTTGGTTGGTCAGCCTCAGCAAGGGATCAAGGGTGGAGTGGTTTTTCCTGAAACCATATTGAAATGATGATGATAATCCTTTAGTTTCTAAGTGCGTAACTAGTCTAGTCTTTATCATTTTCTCCATCAGCTTACACACACAGCTGGTAAGAGCTATTGTTCTATAGCTGGTGGCTAGGGAAGCATCTTTATTAGAACTTTTTCATAAGAACAACTATGGATATTTTCCAGTCATTGGGTAAAATTCCTGTTTCCCATATTTTTTTTATAATCTTGAGTAAATATTTTTTGGCATTATCTGGGAGGTGTTTAAGCATTTCATATATGATTGTATCCTCACCTGGAGTTGTGGATTCACTAGAGGACAGCACCTCCAAAAATTCTCTCAGGGAAAACCCGTAGTTGTATGATTCAGATTTCTCTGAAATGAATTCCAAAATCATTTCAGAATTCCTAATTTTTTGAAATTCTCGAGAATAATTGTTGATTCTGGAAACTTCAGAAAAGTGTTTTCCTAGCTCATTGGCAACTTCAGTTGGCTCTGTGATCAGTGTGTCATTTATTTTTAATGAGGGTAATCGTGAAGCAACAAATTTCCCATTCAGTTTCCTTATTATGTGCCACACCACTTTCAGTGGAGTCTTTGAGTTTATTCCATTAATATAGTAAAGCCAACTTTCTCTTTTGGCTCTCTTATAAAAGCGCCGTTGCTTGGCTAAAGCCCGTTTGTAGATTAATTTAGGCTGAGGAGAGCCACTAATTTTGTAACGTCTGTAGCATTTCCTAGTAACTTTCCTCAGAATACCACAAGTCTTATTCTACCAGGGAACAGCAGGTCTACGAGGTTTGCCTTTTGTTTTGGGAATCGAGCCTTCAGCACTCTTCAGTGCAGATTCAGTAAAGTAATCATAAGCATCTAGATGAAAATGAAATGACTCAAACTCCCTATCTAGTTTGATGCCCTTACTGAATTTATCCCAGTCTGCAACCTCTACCTTCCACTTCGGTAAAACTTTAGATGGACCATTCACAGCATATTTCAAATGGATCGGGTAAGGATCAGTCCCATTTAAATTTTCGTTAACAGACCAACTAAAATCAAGGTGGATACTTGTTGAAGAGATACTAAGGTCCAGTGCAGAGAAATGATGATCATGAATGCTGTGGAAAGTCATTGACCCATTATTATATAGGGTAACATCAGTCCTATCAATTAGGTCTTCCATTAATTTTCCTTTACTGTCTAGAAATCGACTTCCCCAAAGGTGGTTATTGGCATTAAAATCTCCTAGGAGAAGTGAAGGAGCTGGAAGTTGGTTGATTAAGGACTGAATATCTTCGCTGTTAAAAACAAGATCTGGTGGATGGTATAATGAGTACTGTTACTCTCTTTTCCAAGATGACTGAAATAGCAACAGCTTGTAGAGTTGTATTTAACTGTATTATGGAGTGCTGCAGAGATTTATTAACAATAATTGCAACACACCCATGGGTCCGACCACCACTTGGGTGAGAGGAGTTAAATATTGAATAATTTAGGCCAGGATTATAAGGAGAGTTGCCTAACATTGTCTCCTGCAGGCATATAATTCCTGGATTGGATTCATGAATTAAGACTTTAAGGTCTTCTGTGTGGGCTCAGAACTTTACAGTTCCACTGAAGAATATCGAATATGAATGTTAAAGGGTTAAAATGTGCTACTTCCCACTCCTTAGAGGGGAAGGACTGTTCCTAGTGTGGAGAGAAAAGTTCTCCTTTATAAGCGATTGTTTCTTTAATCCTTTTTCATTTGAATTGTAATTTAGGGTTTTTGGCTGACCATATTTCTGGTTAAGATCCTGATCAGAATTTCTACTGTAATTCTGTGAATCACAATGTTCATTTGTCTTAGGGCGGCAAGACAGATCAGAACTCACTTGTGTTTAGGCTGAAACTGTTTGTGAAACCGCCTTGCTAGGCAGAGATCTCTTCCAAAACACTGAACCCATTTGAGGCTTTTATTTTAAAACTATCATTATTTGGGGATGCATTCCTTGTGCGCTTCTTGGTGGTTGTTATTTTCATTTTTGTTTGTGGCTGTGACAATTGATGGCTCCGAACTAGCTCTATCTAATTGGGCTTGCTACCTTGGCTTATTCTTGTTGGAAGTGTTTTTGGAACAGCTTCCCAAATTATTAATTGATTTTGGCTCCCTTTTTGGGGGGGAGGTGAGCCTGCAACTATCATATTAGTCACCTTTGTATTGACTTAAGGAGGTGAGTTTCCTGTACTTCTTCAAGTACAACCTTTTGTGTTGGACTCCAAGGCACTAGCCAATGAAAATTTCTTGACAGATTGGGGATCTTCATTATTTACTGTCTGTGGAGTAACAGGTGTGTAATGCCTACTATCAGATACAGTAACTACTTTCCTTACATTGCTGGTATTTTTCATAAATTTTATTACTGAAGCATAGGTAGAGTCAGCACTTTTGTTTGCCCCCATTATCACACACTTTGCTTCGCTAATGCTGATTTGTTCATTATCGGCCACTGCTAATACTTCTTCAAATCTGTATATGAGGCAAGTCCTAGAATTTGGAGAGTGATCACCCTTACATTGAAAACAGTATTGGGCTGCTTCGCAATCATCAAAATTATCATGCTCCACAGAGCACACAGAACATCTTTTCTTGTTTTCACACGAGTTTTGAATGTGGCCAAAACATTTGCGACACTGTTTAGGATTTCTTTTATATCTTTTAACCTGCATCCTCTCATGGCCAACAACGATAGTATCAGGTAAGTAATTGGAGGAGAAGATTAAAAGGATAGCTGCATCCCCTCCTAGTTTTACGTGAGATACACAGGGAGGACATCGATGGAGAATCTCGTGATCTTCAAAAACATGCAGGTCTTTTGAGTATAATACCCCTTTCAGTGTGTTAAAGAATCTATGTGATGCCATACATTCGATATTTCCACTTTCAGGAGGTTTAAAATTAGATAGTAAAATTGCTTGGGTTTCATTACCGGCTTTTATTAGCAAGTTCTTTCCATAAAGTTTTATATTTCCAATGGGAATGGAACCTACCTTGCTTTCAATACATTCAGCAGCCTTTATAAAATATTTCCCTCCCTCTTGTAGCTAGCAACATACCATATAGGGGTAGGAAGTGCTCTGGTACATAGGACTGGTCCATGTTCTTCATTCTTTGGGATAAAATCAAATGGTTCATTTGAATTTTTCCCTGAAAACACTTTCGTGCTAAGAACTGAATCATTGAGAATGTGGCCATGGAGTCTTTGTTGTGCCTCACTAGCTTCCAAGGTGAAGGAAAATTTAACATAAGCAGAAAATGACTGCTTGTCTTTTTCTAGAATTAATTTCATTCTTTCCTCTTTACCAAATTGTTTTATTACTGTACAAATATTCATAATATAATGACAAATTTATATTAGTGCAACGAAGGACTCTACTATTTGGATCAAATCCACCAGATTTACTAAAACCCTGGTGTCTTGGTGTTTGGTTCTGTCCGATTGCCGAGCTCATATCCATGTTTATGCCCGAAGTCGTTGCCAATGCCAGTAAGTCATCAGATCCTGGGGAGGGAGAACTAGTAATAAAATCCATAGAATTATGCCAGTTCATATTCAGAAGTCCAAAAAGTGCACAGCCAACATCCAAGAGCCCCGCTGAGACCCCAACAGCACATCAAAAAGGGAAACCAAGGCAGCTTCTAATGCCCAAACTACTCAACCCAAAAAACCGTACCAGCCCACAAGGTGATCCCAGGATACTAAGCATGCATACACCAGACCACCTCACACAAACCTGCTCACCTACACACCCAAAACTGTTTGGTTTTATCATGAAAGTATCGTGGCTCAGTCAGGTATTCGCATTCTCCACCAATGGCACAAGTGAGAGTTGATTCCCAATAGTCCACCCCAATATGCTTGCAGTGTCCCAGGTATAAGCCAATCCGCCTGCTGGGAGTTCTGCCCCCACTAATGGGGAATGACTTCCCACCCAAACGTATTGGTGGGCTTCCGGACAGAAGCCAGGAGTCCCATCCCCAAATGCCAGGGCCCCCCCAGGATTCCAATGGGCTGATCCCTGGAGATGGTTCCGCCCTCAAGATAATCCCATTGCTATCTCTTAGGTCCAAACCATATTGGGTGGCGACTCAACCACCACAACTCCCACAATTAGCTTTGAATGCAAACCCCTTCCAAGGCATGATCCCATCTCAGACTCACCTAAGCAGTAAAATTTTTCAAAAAGTTGAAAATTTCACTAAATTACTCCAAAAAATTTCTAATATTTTACATACATGAGACTCTTGGACTCAAACCTGGGAACAAATTCCAGGGGTTCAAGAGCCCCCCTCACCACATCAAGGTGGTCTCAATTTGAGGGGGAAATTGGGAAATGAGACATAGACTCCATTTATCATCTTCTTCATTATTTCAATTCTTATCACACCTTGATCTTTTAATCCTTCTACGAGCTTTTCTTCAGAGTACGTCATCAGTTGGGGTGCATATATCATTTGTTTGGATTAATTCCAAAAAGCATGTACTGTACATTCAACATTTTTTTTTCACTTTCCTTTGCTGAGGCAGATTCCACTGTCAGCTTTCCTCAACCTTCAGAAGCTATCTCAGGCTCTCAGCCACACTACTTCACAATATCCTTATACATATTAAAAATATAGCAACTAGATTCTTCCAGATTAAAAGTCAAATATTTATCATAAGAGTTTTCAAATATTCCTGGTGATATTTCAGATAATATATTTCTATTCAATTTCACTTTAATCAGTAATGGAGCATAGGATTTCAGTGTAATTACACTGGAAGGTTTATTTAATTTTTCCAGACGAAGGTTCTCGGTGGAGATTCTAGTTCCAGTGTAATTACACTTGAAGGTTTATTTCATTTTTCCAGACGAAGGTTCTCAGCGGAGATTCCAGCAGTCATCAACTGTGCCAATACACTACCATCAAAGGGCCAAGGGGTACTTGAATCTTTATTTGTGCTTGTCATAAAGATTAAAGTAAAGAGAAAAAAATAATAAATAAACCTGAATACCTTAAAAAGATATCATCAGCCTTTCATGGAGGTTATTTTTCCACTAATGACACAAGTGAGAACCGACCCCCAGATGTCAGCGTCCTTACCGTATCCATAGGGGATGGCATACCATAATGAAAGTGGCCCAAGTGTAAGACAAACCCGCTTGATAGGACTGAGAGTATCACTGGAATACAACCATCCCCACCCTAATCACATTACGGACAAACCAGACAGAATGCCGAGAGTCCTATCCCCAGAAGCAGTCCCCCTGGAATCCATGGTCCAGCCTTGAAGAATAGTTCCACCTGATATCTTTCAGGTCCGAACATTATTGGGCAGTTGATGGTCCCACCACAGTTCCCACTATTTAGCTTCAGATATGAACCCAATCCCAAATATGATATATTTTCCTACTTGTCAGGTCCAATCAATTTCAATAAAAGTGGATTATTATAAAGTTAAGATTTACCAGCCCAATGAGTCTAATCAGACTCTTACAGTGCTGGCCCGAAATTATTCGGGAGAAAATTATTTAAAATTACGCTCATAAAATGTTATGTCTACAACATGGATTGGTATGGAATGAAGTTAATGAATTATAATAAATTAATGATAAATGAGGGGATTATTAAGTGATATATGAGGTTGGAATTAAAAATATGAATTGAACTTATAAAAGACTGAAATAGATAAAAATGACAAAAGTCATCTATTTAAAATGGTATATGTTAAATCTTATTAATCAAATTAGTCTTTTTTAAAAATATTAATATTCTATATAAAGAAAAATGATCTGATTCTGATAGTATTTCTGATAATGATTTATTGCCTAAATATAAATTTCTCTCTCTATTAAAAATTAGGCATTCACATAAAATATGCTTGACTGTTAAAATTGCATTGCACACATTGCAATGAGGGATGTTCCCTTGTGGAGTTATCATTAGATACTCGTGAGTTAGTCTTGTGTGGCCTATTCGTAATCTTGTTAATATTACTTCAGCTCGTTTTTCATTTTGTACTGATGTATTCCACAAGTCTACATTCTGTTTGATGCACTTTAATTTATTGGTGTTTGCTTCACTATCCCACAGATTTTGCCATTTTGTTTTTATGCACTGCTTCACTGAGTTTATATAATCTGTAGCAGGCAATTTATTGTCAAAAATTGGTGAATTTATCCCAGACTTGGCCTTTTCATCTGCCTTTTCATTACCTTGGATTCCAACATGGGCAGGAATCCAGCATATTTCAATGTTAACCCCACGTGAATATAATTTATTGATGATTTGTTTAATTTCCTTTACTAAAGGGTTCTTATGTGAGTAACTCTTGAGGGATTCAATTGCGCTTCTTGAGTCAGAATATATTACAAATTTATTATTCAGTTTATTATTTGTCAATTTTATTTGATTGATTGCCAATATAATTGCTGTTAACTCAGCAGTAAAGACAGTTGCTTCAATTGGCAATGAATTCTGACTTATTTTGTATGATGACACTGCAGCACAACCAACTCCTGCAGAAGATTTGGATCCATCAGTGTATATTGCTTTATGTGGGCCTTACTTCGAATGTGTTCTAATGTATACTGTTTATAGCGATCTGAAGTATAATTTTGCTTTTTGATAGATGATAAAGGTTAGAACATACTTTGATTTTCTTCTCATCCATGGAGGTGGAGAATTTGAGGGTGGGAGTATATTTACTCTAAGGCCAATAGATTCCAATAACCTATTAGCTCTTATTGGAAAAGGTGGTTCATGATTACTAATAAATATATCTCGCATGCCAAATAGTTTTTTTTGGGGGGAATCAGTTGGACGTTATCTTTAAAGCACTTCTCATTGTTACAAGATCACGATGTACGGATAATGGGGTTCGCCACTTTCACAACATACTGAAGTGTTTGGAGAAGATTTAAAGGCTCCACTACAAAGTCTCAAGCCTCGAGTGTGGATAGAGTCTAAGGACTTCAAGGTACTTTGTGATGCTGACCCGTAAATTGGACTTCCATAATCACTTTGGATAAAACTAGTGCTTTATATATCATAAGCAATGTTTGTCTCTTAGCTCCCCAAGTAGTATGAGACAATTTTCTTATCAAATTTAAGGCACTATTACATTTATTTTTTACAAAGGCTATGTGTGCTTTCCAATTAAGATGAGTGTCAAATACCAAGCCTAAAAATTTTATAGTATTACTAAACTGAATGAGACTATCACCTAATTTAAGATCTATGTCTTGATTCTGTTTCCATCTACTATTTTTGTAGAACATAATTGCTTGGGTTTTCTCTATAGAGAGCTTAAAGCCTACTGACAAAGTCCAGTTGTGGATGTTTTTGATAGCTTTATTAAGAATTCTTTGTAGATGACGAAGACTGCTTGAGGAATAATATATAGCAAAGTCATCTACATACAAGCTATTTTGTACTCCCTGTGGTAACTGCTTTACGATGTTATTGATAGCTAGAGCAAAAAGAGTTCCACTCAAAACACTCCCTTGAGGGACTCCACAATCTAAATTGAAGGAGTCAGAATATACATTATTTATTCGTGTTTGAAAAGTTCTTTCATGGATAAAAATTCTCGATAAAAATTGGTAAGTGCCCTCTAAAACCATTTTCGTGTAAGGACTTTAAAATTGAGTATCTCCAGGTTTGTATCATATGCTTTTTGGATATCAAAGAATATGGCAACTGTAATTTGCTTACGTTCAAACCCTCTCCGTATATAATTTTCTAGATGGGAAAGTGAATCTAAAGTAGATCTTTCAGATTGTGAGCCAAATTGAGTTGAAGACAGAGTCTTATTCTTACGTAGGCACCAGTTTAGTCTATAATTTACCATTTTTTCTAGCAATTTGCACAAGCAACTTGTCAGGGATATTGGTCTATAGTTATTAGGATTGCTTGGATCTTTCCCTGGTTTGACAACTGGTATGATTATAGCATGTTTCCATGCTTTTGGGAACAGGTGATTTACCCATAAATGATTATAAAGCTTCAATAAGTATGTTTTTGCTAACAGAGCCAGGTTTTTTATCATCTCAAAATTTACGTTGTCTTGGCCTGGAGCAGAAAGAGTTACAGTTAGATAAAGCATATTCAAATTCTCTTCTGTGAAAATCTGGTTATAATATATATCCTCTAATGTTTCAAAATTCAATGGAACAGCTTCTTCACGGGCTTTAATGGTTCGAAAGTGATCATCTATATTGATTATACTACTTATTGCTTGGATGTTACGCCCTAAAATATTCGAAATGGCGTTACTATCATGTACTGGTTGGCCATTATGTATTAGTGCATGTCTCTGAGATCTAATATGAGATCCATTAATTTTCCTAAATTTTTCCCAGACTTTACTTATTGAGGTTGTATCAGATATGCTAGATACATATTTTTGCCATGACATTATTTTTCCTCTAATGGCTTCCCTTCTGAATCTTGCCGAGATCCGATTGTAATGAGGTTTTAGTAGACTGATTTCTATAGTAATGTCTACAAGTTTCTTGGCAGTGCTCTCAAAATTTAGAGGTCTTTTACTTATGACATTAAATCTATTATGCAGGGTTTCTAATCTTCTACCTATAATATGTTTTTCTTGTATCAGGTGGGATAGTGTGTCAGACCACCAGGGTACTGAGTGTTTCTTGGGATTAGTAGTTGACTTAGGAATAGATTCGTCAGCAGCTGTAATTACAAAGTTTGTGAAGAAATCTACTGTCTCATCATGACCTTGTACTGCTGTAAATGGATGGATCTGGCTGGTTTTAAATTTATACTGGTCCCAGTCTGCCTTATCTACATTATATCGTGGGACAGTTGGTGTTGGGGTATGTCCCAAACAGGATATTAAAATTGGAAAATGATCACTGGTATATGGATCATCTAAAACATTCCAATCAAATCTGTCCACTATATTAGGTGAGCAATACTTAAGTCTATGGATGAAAAACTTCCATGGGATTTCGAAAAGTAAGTGCTAATGTCTCCATCATTTAAAATAAAATGCAAAGATTATGATTGTCAATCATATGCTCAATTTTGTTACCATGTGAATCTGTTTCATTGCAAAAGGAATCCCATAATGGGCTGTGGGCGTTAAAATCTCCAACTATTAAAAAATCATCACGTATATTCGGTAATACTTGAGGTAGATTTTGTAAATCATAATTACATGAAGGTTGGTTGTAAATATTATAAAAATTAAAAGTAGAGTTGTTAATATGAAGTTTAATTCCAGATAGTTGGAATTCAGAACTATTAGTCAATATATTTTCGTAAGTAATTCGGTTATTGACGTAAATTGCTGTTCCTAATGTATTCATATCAGGAACTGAATGTGATGCTAATGTATAATTGCCTATTCTCGAGACATTTTCATTTGTATGTTGCAAGCATATTGCTATAGGTTCATATTGTTTTAATAATCTTTGAATTTCTCCTATTTGTAATCTTGTTTTTAAACCATTTACGTTCCACTGAATAATATAAGCGCGGAATGTTATTGTGGGGGAAGGCCTCTGTCAAGCAGAACATTACTTCCTCTTACTTTTGTGGTTGCATACTCGTGTAAAGCTGCAGGTTTCTTAATATTTGACTTTATGTTAAGTCTCTTTGTAACTGCTCCTTGGGACTTTTGTTTTTGTTTTATTTTTTCCAATAAATGTTCTATGCCTCTAGCACTCGATGAGCGAGTTTTAATAAGATGGTCTACACACATGCAATCTTCAGAGTGTTTTTCAAGATTTTCCTGTTGGTTTTTAGTTTTGAATTTGATGAAATTATTAATCATATTAGTGAGGCTGCTTGTTGATGGAAGTTTCATTGTATTCAACTGAACAATGAAACATTCATTACATCCACATAATTTATCATGAGTGGATAAGGCATTTCTATTTTGAGTGATTGGTAGTGTATTGTTTGTTTTACTGAGACTGGGAGAGGAGTCTATTTCAACAGAGGCAGCTTGATGATGAATACTACTACTTGGTTGGGGTTGAGGATGAGTTAAGGATTTTCTTCTTTGTCCTATTATGGGTGATGGAGTTATATGGACAATGTTGTTATTTTCTAAGAAATCGTTAGTTTGTGAGGTTATTATTGTTTCAGCTTCTACTTCAATACTATCTATATTACTTTTTAGAGGATGGGAGTCCTCTTTGTTGTCAAGTTTTTTTTTATATTTCGGGGAGGGGTCCATTTCCAGGGTCTCGCTTTTTCCCCTTTTTCCCCTTGCTCTCTGATCTGGTGGGAAATCATCAGCAATTTTCTGCATTGGAAGGTGCTGTCTCTATACATGAAGTATTGGCATCATGATCATCTAAGGATGATAGAGCAGCATATTTGTTTTTTATTGTGGTTTCAGGTATTAGATTCCTACTTTCTAAACAAGCTTCAGATATTTGGGGAACCTTATTTTTTAACATAATTTTATATGATGGATTTCTGCTTGGGTCAAGTATCCCTCTAACTTTTAACTCAAGCTTAGCCTCTCTTGCTGCCATTCCAGTTCTACTCATAAGAAGTTTTAATTCTGTATTATACATATAGAAATGGGCATTCTTTTGACTTTGCATGGTGAGCAAGTCCACAGTTAGCACATTTAATATTTGGGCAATTCCACTCAGTTCTATGGTCTTCTGAACCACACACTGCACATATTTCTTCATTTTGGCATTTCTTGAATGTGTGACCAAATTTACAACATTTTTTACATTGTAGTGGTTTCGGTACGTGAGGGCGTATTCTCTGTTTTGACCAAGTATTTTAATCTTTGCTGGTAAATTTTGGCCTGTGAACTTGATTTTTACTATTTTGATGGAAACTTCTTGGTTTTTTTTACTTGGAATTTGATATAACTCCAGATCGTGAATATTGTCATATCTTAATTTTAGTGATTCTAATATAATATGCTTTTCTGGTAATTCTTCCTCATTTTCAATTTGGGGTAGTACAACTGTACCTTGGATATAGTTGAGCATGTCATGGCTTTCCACCGTTACTTTTATCCCTTGAATTTCTTTAATGTTCTGATATGCTTCTGACTGGGCTTTTGTTGTGGCCTCAATCAGCCATTCATTAAATTTCAGTGCTCTGAAACTCATTTCTCTGGTAGGGAGTAAGCTTAATAATTTGTTCTCTAAAACATAGGAGGAAATTTTCCTCTCTGTTTTGAGAACAAGAAATCTGGACCAATTATCTGTGCCAAAAATGTGGTCAAAATGAACTAATGTTGGGTCGGGTTTGTACATTTTTCTTTTTCTATTATTTCTTGTTAATGGCTCATATGGTGCCATCGTTGTTATGTTGGGCTTATTTTCTTGAGCGAATCCGGTAGCCAAGTCTAATTCCGCGCTGGGGTCATCAACATTAGGGCCTAATAATGTATACATGTACACGAGAGAGATGTTTTCAGCCAGGTAGTCCTCCACCCACCATGGAGCCCAACAAGGGAGGGGTGTGGAATGTCACATTAATGGGCCACCCCTAGAGGTTACTTCCTGGTTATACACCTGATCCCCAGCACTTAAGGCGTCGTCAGTCCGTCGAGATCCGACCCAGTACTAGGGACCAAGTTTGACATAAGACTTTCCCTCGCTCGAACACGTCAGGTACTTGAATTTTACGGGTGGAGTGGCATGCCGTCCAACTACACCCTCCTCCAGATTAAAAGAGCAGTCAATTCAATAGTCTAAAACCATGCCAGAGTCGTCAACGAAAGAAGAAGAAGGGAAAGGGGAAAATTTATAAGGAGGAGGAGTAAAGGAGTTAAAGGTCCCAATGTTCAGTTGGATCCACAGCAGAGAGTGTAGGCGTAAAAAAGCATACTCTCTCTGCTGTGGATCCCTAAGCCCCCCACCTCGTCAAGGAGTTGGGATCAGGGGGAATAAAAGTGGAAAATTCCACAAAAATTATTCCAAATAAATACTCAATGATGTATGGGATTCTTGGGTTTGAATCCAGGAACAAATTCCTGGGGGGTTCAAGAACCTCCTCACCATGTCAAGGTGGTCCCACATTGAGGGGGAAGCGTCGGGAGGTTTGCTTTGTTCGCCATGCTATGAAAAATATAAATTTCGTCCAGGATGAGAGCCCTCTCACCAGGGAGGCCCAACAGAGGGAGGAGCAACTGAGGGCAAGGCTTGAACCTGAAAATATCTGCTCACTCGACCACGTTGAGTACTCTAGTTTTACGGGTGGAGCAGCATGCCATCAACTCCATCCTACATCAAGTTAACAGAGCAGTGAATTCAGCAATCTAATAACATGCCAAGGCCATCAACGAAAGTGGAAGAAGGGAAGGATGGTTGGTTGGATGGATTATGAAATTTATGGACAATCCCAAGCACTGGGACCTACTTTGGTCATTCAGCGCCATAGTGGAATGAAATAAATAACTTAATGATTAATGAAATGTAAATGAAGGTGATGATAACCTAAAGAGAATGAAAACTTGAAAGCCATATTTCATAAAAAAGAAAAGTACGAATATTTTTTAATAAAAATATTAAAAAACTAAAATTAACTCATTTTATATTAAAATACAAATAAAAGTATAACTGCATACGCTTGTATGCATTAGGTGATAGGTAAAATTAGATATTAGTAAAATAAGTCAAATTTAATAATATATAAAAATCTCTTTCAAGAATTTTACAGGGTTATCGACATCATCATCACCTAAAAAATATATGTAGGTTGCTTCTTTGAAAGACACCAGAATATGCTTAACTGTCAACAGGCAGTCACAGCTAGCTCAGACTGGAACATGGCTTCCTTCAAGTATAAAACTGTGTCAATCGAGAATGACCATTACAGAGTCTTGTTAAAACAATTTCAGTCCTCCTATCTCTGTGAAATGAAGACTGCCAAAAATTCAAATTAGGTCTAATTGCTTTCAGTTTCTTATTTGTGGATAGGAAGTTTGAGAACCATTGCTCCTGCCATTTGTGGTGTACACAGCTTTATGTCAATGTATGAAACTTCATGGATATCCAATAATGATTTTTTATTGCATACCCTATTTGCTTCTCTATTAGCTTTTTCATTAATTTTTATCCCCACATGGACAAGAACCCAGCAGAACGAAATAGACTTGTGTTTGCAGGAAATTCGAAAAAGCCACTCATGAGTTTGGAGAATCAAAGGATGGGATGAATTGTGACTATCAAGACTTTTCAAAACACTTCTGGAATCTGAATATTTTACAAATTTCTTTTTCTCATTGTGATGAACAATAGCGAACTCTAATAATGGCTGAAATTTCTGCTGTATATACCGAAGCCAAATGAGGTAGCTTTAGAGCCCCATATCAATCTTCTGTAATTACAGCTAGCCCAACTCCCTCTCTCGACTTGGAACCATATGTATAAATCTTATACACACCATTGTGGGTTACATTATGCTCTAAAAATAAATTCTTTACCATTTTCATCAGTAAGATTCCTTTTAACCATTGTTTTGTTTCAAACTTTTGCTTTTGGGATAAGCCATGGGGGGGGAATCTGGAGGCAACCAACTGAAAAATATCCTGATTTTTTAACATGCCATTATTTACTTCTTGATGTAGCCTTACCTGGAAAGGAACAGATGACCTTGGTTTAAATTTTTTGTTGGCATGTTGGCATATGACCTTTGAAGGATTTTCAGACCTGATTTTAATGTGCATTAAGTAACGCAGACCCAGTTCATTCCGTCATAAGTCAAGTGGCAGTTGATGGGTATCTACATAAAGACTCTTGACAGGGGATGTTAATATTGCACCAGAACAAATTTATAATCCCATGTTATGGACAATATTGAGGTCATTAAGTTTACATGCTGAAGAATAAATCTGACACCAATAATCTAGTTTTGATCTACAAAGTGCATCAGATGTTTTTATTAAGATAAAAACATCTGTCAGCTCCCCATTCATATACAGACTACTTTCAAAGATTACAATATGCTTTTATTTTACATTTAAGGCTATCAATATGTTTGGTCTAAGTGAGTTTTGAGCCAAAAGTCATTCCCAAAAATTTGACAAAAGCAGCATATAGTAAAATAAATCCCCCATGTTTTAAATTACATATAACCTCTTGACATCTGCTCCTTGAAAAGTGGATAGCGAAACTCTTAACAGCTGAATATTTAAACCCATTTAGCTTGGCCCATTTGGAGACAGAATCAACAGCCTTCTGTAGATATCGGCATGCAGATATGTCATCGTATGTAGTGCAGTAAATGGCCAAATCATCCACAAACAGTGAAGCTCAAACAGGGCTTGGAACTTTATCCAAGATGCTACTTATGGCAACAACAAAGATTGATTGCTTGGTTGGTTTTATAAAGTTTTGGTGTAACACCAAGCAAGGGGGCAAAAAAGGCCATTCAGCGCTTATTGTATAACTTTATGAAATTATACAATGTGTTATATCATATAAAACAGGTTTATTTCAATGAGATAGTTTACTATATTTTGAAGTGGGGCATTTTCTTCCAATTATTCTTTAAGCGGTATATCATATATGTTGCTGGAACTTCTTTTTCTTTCTAATTTACGGCATTCCATCAGCCGTAAATTATTTCTTCAATTACGGGATGAGAAATTGTGTAATGCTTTAGCGCCTCTAAAGCACTATAAGAATCCGTGTATATTACAAAGGTATCGTTTGCATTTCCCATCATAAAGGTATGCTTTATAGCTTCCATTATAGCATTTATCTCTGCAGTGAATATGGAGCACACTTTTGGGAAGCTTTCCCCTTATTTTCATATTTTTTGTTACTACAGCATAGCCTACACCCTCCTTTTATGCTTTTCCTGGTGTGACAGAAATTCACTCCTTAATTTTGCATCTGTAACCTTCTTATTAATGATTTATCACAGATTTCTATTTTAGCATGTCTCCATGGAGATCTTTTAGGAGTGGTTATTTTTTTATGCTACTTGTTCCTAATTTTAAATTTTCTATATCGGGTTTTAATCTATTCTCTAATGGTTTACAGGCTCTTGGTTTATTATCGTAACTATTTGTTATGTTTTCCATATATTTAGTGTTTGGATTATCATTAAGGTTATGGTTTTTAGCTATATATTTTAATCCTATTTCTTTTCTTCGTACTTTCGGAGGATCTATTCCTACTTCTACACACAAACTTTCCACAGCACCCCAGTCATATGCGCTATTAGTTTTATTATATTTAATGATTTTCTCACTTTTATCGCCAGTTGTTCTATATGTTCTTTAAATGTAAGTTTTTGTCAAGTATTACACCGAGGAATTTTATCTGATCATCAAGTTCAATTATATCACTATTTAAGAATAAAGTAGAAATTAATTTGTTTTCTTAATCTTGTAAATCTGACTGCCTTTGTTGTCAGCCAATTTTTTTTTACCCTATTTATGGCTGCTTGTAATCTATTGGTTATGTCCAGCGCTCTTTCACGACTACGGTATATGACGAAGTCATACAAAAAGAGATCCTTGGACTCCTGGTGGGATCATTTCAATTATATTCCTTCCTCCTGGATAAATGACTGAGATTTGTGCCCCCACTTTCTGATAGAAATTCCTTAATATATTCATATAGATTCCCTCCTATAATTTGTTTTTTTACCAACCATTGCATTTTGTATCTCTCGTGCAATCATGAAGAGGGGATCAATGGTACTTTTATGTTTCCTAAGTCCAAACTGTCTGTTTGACAATAGCTGTTTGTTTTCTAATACTCATATTATTCTATTCACCATTTTTTCAAATATCTTACTTAGACAACTAGTAAGGGCTATTGGCCTACAGCTGCTTGGTGACTCTGGGTCTTTTCCTGTTTTTGATTGATTGATCATGGAATTTAGGGCATAGCCCAAGCGCTGGGACCTGCAAAGGTCATTCAGCACTGCAGTGTTTTATGATTGAATGAAAATGGATTAAATGAATGAATGGGTGAATCAATTAAAATCTCTCATACAAATGACTAATTAAAATTGCAATTAAAAACACCAAACGACAAACAACCAAGACCATCTTACATTACACCTATTTTTAAGCCTGGTATGATTAAAGATTCTTTCCAGGGTTTTAGGCACCCTGTGAGAATGCCATAATTCATTTAAAATTTCTAATAAAAAGGTTTTGCTTTCATCTGGTAAATTTTTATCTTTTCATACCTAATATTGTCTTCCCCTGGAGCTCATGGACTTGCCAGTTTCAGGAGAAATTCCAGCTCTTCCATGGTGAAAGGAAGATTATAGATTTCATGATTATTAGATTTTATTGGTATTCGGACATAATTACTAATTGGACTCTTTGTATAATTTGAACTACTTGATGTTTTGGCGAAACATTTACCCAATTCATTTTATTTCTATCCTAGCTTCTGTTACTGACATTCCACTTCTTTCTTGTAAAATTTTTTACTTCAGCGTTATATAATTAATATGGGCATTCTTTTTATCTACAGTGGTGATTTTTACCACAATTTTGCAAATTAGGTTTTCACAGTCCCATTTTGTTGTGTGGTTGTATGTTCCACAACATGCGCATCATGGAGCTTCTCTACAATTTTTACTTGAATGGCCATATTTACTACATGATTTGCATTGTAATGTTTTAGGAATATGTGGTCTGAACTCTCTAGTCTGCCCTAAAACTTTAATTGTTAAAGGGGGTTCGTTTCCTTCAAATTTTAGTTTAGCTACATGTATTTTTGTTTGAATTTTTCCTACTTGGGATATCAAAGATTTTTTTTATATCTTTTCTTAAGAGAGTCCATCAAAATATTTGTATCAATTTGTTCGGCATCATTATTTGGCAAGATTATAGTATCATATATACTGTTAAGTTTATTATGTTTAGTGACTTTATTTTTGTGTTATCTATACTAGCGATTTGTAAGTAATTTTCAGAATGAGCCTTAGTGGTGGTTTCCATTATCCATGTATTGGTTAAACGAAACTTCATGTTTTCTGTTGGGTAATGGGTTAGTAAATAATTTTCTAATTTTAACATTTAAATTTTGTTTTCACTTTTTATTGTTAAAAATCTTGCCCAACAGTCCTTTCCAAAAGGGGGATTAAATAGCTAGAGTAGGGGTAGGTTGGAATTTTCGTTTACCAAATCTTTTAGGCCTAATAAAAGGCTCCATAGTTGGTAAATTTTGAACTGAAGTATCCAAAAGGGTATCCTTATTCGCGTCCAGGGTCAAATGGGAATTTAGTGTCAAGGGGTCACATTTTCCGGGGGGGTTGGGTTCCAGAGTCTACTTCCATTTTTTTCTTTTTTTTATTACAGAGAAACGAACTACAAGTCACGAAAAAAAACTGGGTCTCTTCCCAAAGGTTCCCTCTTCACCAAAGACACATAGCAGAGACCAACTCTTATATGTCCACTCCCTACCCTACCCTGAAGGGATAGCTCTATCATAACATGATTGGCTCAGGTGTAAGTCCATCCCACTTGATAGGATGAGGGCATAGCTAGTATGCAGTCCTCCCCTATCATGTCATTTTAGAGGGCAATCCGGATAAACTGCCAAAAGTCCTACCTTTGAGACTGTACCTCCCTGGATTCCATAGATAGTCCCCATAGGTAGTCCCGCCCCAATAAATACTGATGTAGAAATCACATCAATATCCTCAGAGTCCAAACATATTCAAGTGGCAGACCAAACCACTATAGTCCCTGCCATTTGGATCAAGGTAAAGCCTAAGTTCAGAGACCCAGCTCCTTCCTAACCTGCAAGAGTGTTGTAGTGAAGAGGAGGAGGACAGCTAGGGGGAGCAACTGAGTGATAGAAATTAAAAGATTGAAAAAT
This sequence comes from Macrobrachium nipponense, assembly GCF_015104395.2. Lineage (NCBI taxonomy): Eukaryota > Metazoa > Arthropoda > Malacostraca > Decapoda > Palaemonidae > Macrobrachium > Macrobrachium nipponense. Next base: position 64,385,702 of record NC_061107.1, read on the forward strand.
AATCAAGTAAGAGAAAAACTGAGACATTTAGATTCAATCTAGGAGGTAATTCTCCCAGTTCGAAAGCCCTCTTGCCCGTTACACAATTTCAACCATAGGTTGGAAATACATAACTCCATCGAGGCAGTCTCAACTTCAAAGGGCAACAACAAAGAGGGTCACACTGAGAATGCTTCCTTGTGGAACACCTTCCTCTTGTCTGAAAGGGTCTGAAAGGGAAAGATAGAATGTTCCCTATTCTAACATTTATAAATCTCTTGGATGAGAAGGATTGAATGAGCCAAATTAAAGTTGCCCTTAATACCCATTCTCCACAGTTTTTTAATAATTCCTTTATGCCAAGTAGTATCGTAGGCTTTTTCCAAATCAAAAAAGACCTCTATTGTCTGACACTTATTGACAAAGCTCTGCTGAATTTAGTTGGAGTCTCATAAGTGGGTTGAGCTTATTCCTCCACCAATGTCCACGTCCCTACCTACCCCAGAGGGGATGGCATAACATGATTAGAGTGGCTCAAGTGTAAGCCAAACCCGCTTGATAGGACTGAGAGTATTAAAAGAATACAATCATCCCCACTTAATCATGTTATGGGCAAACCGGATAGAATGCTGTGAGTCCTATCCCCAGAACCAAACCCCCCTGGAATCCAAGGTCCAGCCTGATATCTCTCAGGTCTGAACATTATCGGCAGTTGATGGTCCTACCACAGTTCCCACCATTTAGCATTGCCTTTGCTGAAGTCAATCCATATTTCCTACATATTTTATATGGCTTTAAGACACGAGAAAATTTAATAATAGTATTCAATAGGAATACTATAAAGGCTTTTCCCATTTATTCTTATACTCATACTCCACTTCTTAGATAATAATGTAGTCAAATTAGTTTTTTTCTTCTTGACAAGCTTTAAAGATAAATTCCTAGTTTTTAAAATTTCATTAATTTCTATTCATGAAATAAATAAGCAAATAAAAAAACCTTAAATCTTTAGAACACACCTAAAGCCTTTCATGAAGCAAATTCCTCCACCATTAACTCCTGTTAGAGCTGACTACCAATGTTCTCTCCCTATCTTGGGAATAGGAGATTCCCTCCCACCTCTGAGATATCCCCCTTGCCATTTCTAACTCCCCTCGTACCCGCCCCCCCCCCTTGTTATTTTCCCTGTGCCAAGCTCCTTTATTTTTCCCAATGATTGTTCCAATAATAAGATAGTTCATAAATTCATTGGAATTCATACAAACAATAAGAAACACTTGGAAAGTGGTGTCAAGGGGCACATCTACGTGAAACAGAAAGATCTTGCCATTGGTGTGGAATCATGTGAGTGCAAAAAGAGATGACTCAAAGGTGAAAACCAAGGCGAAAATCAGAACCTGAGGTGAAGAACTGATGGGGTGCACCAATGAACACACTCATGCACCAGTTACTGGAAGGCCTGAGATGCTGAAGGTGCGGCATCAAATCAAGACAAGGGCAGGGGAAACACAAGACCCCAACAGATCATAACCCAGAGCATCGTCACCGTATCCCAAGAAACAGGAATTCAGATGGGTCCTGTATGCAATGTGAGATGCGGTATTTGACATCTTTGAGAAGTTAATGATCAACGACAACCACTCCATGACAATCAGAGCACTACTGACCTTCCATCACAATACTGACTTGTTGTGAATGGGGAAGAATTCCTTCTGTACAACAGTGGAATTGGGGATGCTACCTTAACTGGTTACTGGTATTTGCAACCCCTTGTGCTATGGATATTTTGGATAACGCAGACCATTGCTTCTTGGATGGGTTATTCAAAACTTCTTTAACCCAATAAAACTTCACAGCTTAAAATTCTACACCAAACTTTGGCACCTGTATCTATTATGATAAACTTCGAGGCAACAGTCATTACATCATTGCAAAACAAATTTCTACCATCTAGCCCAGAACGTCTACTACAAAATGCAACAAGAGGGTCTTCAAATTCGCTACATCAATAATCTCGAGTTCGCTTTAAATGTACGGAATATTATCGCTTTTGAGTTTGTACGAGAAGATAAGGTTGTAGAGTCCTTTGAAGCACTGCGAGACGAGCTTGATAACAACAAAATTGCACCAATCCTGGACTATTTTGAAGACACTTATACATCGGTTGTGTACAACGAAATCATCGAGTGCAAACAAAAATTTGCACTCTTAATGTGGAATATGCACAAACAAATAAATGATGAGCTATCCTGAACAAACAGTGTGATCAAAGGCTGCTACCTCAAGACGTCAGCTTCTGTGAACATATACCACCCAATTCTATGGTACTATTTGCAGATTTTGCAGTGAAAAAGTCTCAATAATGTGATCATGAATTAATCTATTGGTGGACATTTACCAGAACAACAGCATCATCAGTATGCCTAGGCTAATTATTGATGGATTTTCCTCAAAGTGTAGTACACAATATTCAGTTTTTGTTAAAAATCTGTTGAAGTCGTAGTGAAGGCAGGTAATTTTGTGCCATTCTGTTTAATTGGATTGTTAAATCTAGTTTGTTTTTATCAAATAAATAGTAATTAATATTGTCTGAAGCTACTGAAACCTTCATCAAATGCAATTAAATACCAATCATTAACAAACATAATTAAGTCATAAAAGTATATTAAACCAGGGGAGGGGAATGCCAAGGGGGATATCTCCAAGTGGAGATCTCCTACACTGCCCTACCTTACCCAGGAAGGATGGCACCATCATTAGGGAGGCTCAAGCATATGCCAAACCTGATTGATGGGACTGAGAGTACTACGAAAATACAATTATCCCATTTTAATTAACTCAAGTGGGCAAACCAGAAAGAATGCAGTCCTTTCGCCAGAACCACCCCACCTAGGAATCCTGAGCAAATTCTAGAAGTTAGTTCCCACACCTTGGATTACGATATTACCAGCAAACATGATTAGGTGACTGACTAGGCCACTACAACTCCCTCTACTGGCTTTGAAGAGAAGGAATTCTAATCCCAGCAATGATATCCTTGTCTCCAAAATCATGACAGTAAAGGGAGGTAGTTAAGATAGGTTAGACAGCAAGATGAAGAGAATGATGGTAAATATAAAAAAAAAGGGGGGGGGGGGCGGGGCATGCGCAAGATAGTAAGAGTATTTAAAGGTACAACATGAACAGCAAACTGGAAGAAAACTGCACTATTTCTCCTTTTTCCTTAATATATTACGATCAGTCCTAGACTACTTGAGGCCAAGATGTTCGTCTTTCCCTAGTTATTACTACAGTGCTATTTGTTTTCTAAATATGCACTAATAACTTTTCATCCCCAAACCTTATCCCTGTGCTAAGGGGGCCAATTATCTGGAAGTGTTTTCTCCAACTTTTTCTATCAAAATCATCTTCCTCTTCTAAACTCTTTTTCAAATCGTCCTCATTATCACTGCATCTGATCCTTTGCCTCCGCATGAGCTTATACCCTTAACAATTTCCACTTAAGCAGTCTTCACTCCCTCCAAAGTCAGCCTTACAACATGCCAATACAATCTTGATTACAAATAGCACAATTCTTCATTTAAGCTGGCCATGATGATATGAAGTTGTAAAATGCAAAAGCACATTATACCCATCGTCCTCAGTAGCTCTTTAAACATATAATGTTCCTTAAATCATTTCATGAAAAATAAGGATGATAATGTATATATTACATTCCCGAGAGTAAAACTTGCATTCTTTACGGCAATATTCTACATTTGTAGCCAAAAGAGAGCTTGGGTGGAAACTGATATGGGTATAGGGTCAGGAGGAGGCAAAGGATCAGATGCAGTGATAAAGAGGAGAATTTGGAGACGAGTTTAGTGGAGGAAGATGCTTTTGATAGGAATAGCTGGAGAAGACACTTCAAGATAATTGACCCCCTTAGCACAGAGATAAGGTTTGGGAATGAAGAGTTAATAGTTCATATCAAGAAAGCAGAAAGTATTATTGTGTATAGAATTTTTCAGTACTGTTACAACTTTCTAAAAATTTATATATTAAGAAAGGTAACAGGATTTTATTCCCGTAGCAATACCTAGGGAAAGCTAAACATCTTTCCCTTTACTATCTAGGACAGATCGCAATAGGTTAAGGAGAAATAATGCATTTTATTCCAGCTTGCTGATCACGTTGTACCTTTAAATACTCTTGCTGTCCCTCCCCTTCCCCCTTTTTTTTTATTTACCATCATTCTCTTCATCTTGACCTCTCTTAACTCCTCCTCTTAATAATAATAAAAATAATATAATAATAATATTTTTTGCCTGTTATCGCAAGTGTTAACACATAAGACAAATTTTCACGTAATATTCTGTGCTGAATTAGCTATCTGATTCAGGCCACAAACCTGGCTAAAATTTTACATTCTCTACATTAAGCAAGGCACCAATAATCTTTAATTAATGTAATTATCCATTAACTAAAGTATTTTGTGAACAAAATTACAAGCCTTCTTTTTCTCTGTATGATTTTCTGTCATCTTGAAAAAGAATTGCTAAATAAGACCTTTTCCATAATCATTTCCAGACACAAAAGGTATTACTATCTCAATAGGAAAAAATTAGAAAATTATTCTCTCGACCTCTTGCAAAAATGAACTGAAATTCAGATTAAGAAATTTTGTTCATCAGGTGAAAAAGTCAGGAAAACAACAACAAATTCAAACCTCCGCTGGTAGCCCCGAAGAGATGTTTGGCATCCTCACCCGTATCCCTAGGGTATAGTTTCATAGGCCTACACCAAATATTTCCGTTTTCTCTGGTGAGGTGATAGGCTGGGGAAACCATTTTAAAGAAGGGTAACTTTTGCTTAAACGCTAATTTCATCCTTTTCCTCCGGCATGCTTTACCATTGTTGTGCAATGATATAAATGTGTTTATGTTTTTTTCTTCC
>NC_061107.1:64395615-64428115 GCF_015104395.2 Macrobrachium nipponense
AGTTTATTCCCTGCCTCATCGCCACAAGCACTTCAATATCAATCACCTTAAAAGTATCATGGCTACTGGAGCACGAGAACAACAGAACTATTACTGACTGTAAAAAAAAAAAATAGTAATAGAATTACCTAGTTCATTTGCTAGAAATTCTATAGCATTAAAGGGAAAAGAAAATTAGTGAAGCACAAATCTCAGTAATTTTACCTTTACTGAATCCAAAATCATCCCTTCCTTATACTACCATACTGTATTAATACAGAGACGAACATCCGTCATGAAAGTAGGTAAATACAAGGTTCGTACGTGAATTACTAACTGGTATTCATCTTAAGATTCTATTTCATTATCCTTATCCATCAGAACCTCTTATTAATCGATGTAAATAAAGTGCTACCGATATTGATTTTAGGCTGAAGCCACAGATAAACACAAAATTTGTGCCATACGCAATTAACATAGAAACTTAATTCAGAACAAAAATTTATAAAAACAAATAATTACATAAATTGGCCTCTGAATGTTTGTTGATACACTTGAGAGAGAGAGAGAGAGATGATGGAAGAGAGAGAGAGAGAGAGAGAGAGAGAGAGAGAGAGAGAGAGAGAGAGAGAGAGAGAGAGAGAGAATTAGGTTCTATATTCTGACGTACTCATTTTGAGTATTGTGCCCAACACTCAATGTTGCTGGATCCTGCTAAAGCAAGCACATCTGCACTCAGGCAAAAGCATCGGCAATCAGCAGACCTCCGAAACGTCAATAACTGCTCTTGTGCTTGCCATTAGAACTTGATGTTGACTTAGCAATTAAGAGAGTTTCCTCCTAATTAGTACTGGGTACGTTTGAGGGAATAAAATTTCAGACCACGCTCATTTTCTTCATTCCGAGAGACCCTTTCATTTTTACAAAACGTCTCTTTAAGATATACCATGAACAAATGCAGGTAAATCATCATCAACTTTTTAACATTTTTGTCACGGAGACCATGAGACACATTAAAGTCTGTAGGCGGATGTCCTTTCACATCTAAAAATAATTGCGCCCTATCAGTGTTATAGCCGAATAAATATATGTATATATACACAAATATATATTATATATATATATATATATATATATATATATATATATATATATATATATATAATATATATATATATATTGCCAGGTGCCAGAGGCGATCTCGTTGGGTCCAAGAGTTGAAGCTTCAATTTACTGATTAGATCAATGACTTGGTTCAACTAGGATGCCTTTGCAGCAGGGTAACTGAATCAGTGACTGTATAGAACCAGCAAAAAAGAGTGACAGCAAACGGAAAGTAGTCAGTTGAGCAATGTGAAAAATATACTAAGTTGAGCAATGTGAAAAATATACTAACTACCAAGGTTGGTTTAAAAGAAAACACTATACGTCCACTAAAATTAAGTTTAATTTCACAAAAACTGCCAGGGATATTACAAGGGCTTCTACTGAACCCTGTGGTACTGTAGGCTACGTCAAACAAAGTTACAAACACTAACTAGTGCCACGCCACGTACAATAAGATAACTAAATTAGCTAAACTACTTCAAAAGTTGACACTTAAAGTAAAACAGGATTCTTAATGTGGGTCTGGTTCAGAGCTTAAGACCTGTCACAAAATTTCACATTAGTTGTTGTGGCCAAATGTAGGTGGTTAGCGAATCTGGGTGGTGTGAATTGCTAATGACCGCTGGAGATCGTTAAAGGGGATTATACAGAATTGGATAGGGAATTAGAAAGAAAACGTAAGAGATAGATGATTTATTTGACAGCAAGACGAATTAGCATTTTCCATGGCACTTCTATCTAAAGGTAAAAAAACAGCTTCAGGCAAAATAACCCAGATTTTCTGTACTGAAAAAAATCTCCACATTTCACATTATTTTACTTTACACAGTCTTCATTTTTGAAATTAAGTGAGGCTGAAAATGCAAGTGTCATGAAGTGACACATGCAACATAACTGGGGCATACCACTTGATGTTACTCAAATGTACCAAAAAACTTGCACAATATGATTTTGACTGGGAATTGCATGATGATTCTTCTCACAGTTTTACACACTTTGGTTCAGTGCAATTCCATTGTGTGGCATGTTCTTCACATCCACTATACACACATGCAACATGCAGATTCGTTTCGACACTATTTCTTTGCAGGACCATGTTTACTACAATTTTCACATTGTAGTGGCTTTGGGAAATATGGTCTTTGTCTGTGGTGGTATAAAATTATTTTTTTTACAATGAATTTGACCCTCGTCTTTGCAAAAACAAATTCCTTACTACCTAGAACTCCTAAGGTTGACCCAAGCTGCCCTCCATTATATGCATCAGTCTATGCCCAGGAGTGGAAGATCAGCTATGCAGAGTGGAAAGAGGAGTGTAACTTTACCTTTATGAAACTATAGGTTCATATGTTAGGAAAAATAAAAATTTCTTTGATTTGGTAACTGTTCTGATACGAATAATACCCTACACTTTCATATATGAAGACTCACCTACAGGTGGGAGGCCAATCTCTCCCATAAATGTGAAGTGCCACGTTTCCATCCTTTCAAACCTATAAGGAGTTAGTCTGCAAATATTACTCACTTTTAATATGAAAACCATATGTCAAAGCTTTTCCCCCTCAATGGAGATAATTTTTTCCTCTACATCTTTACATGATTTGTTGTGCCACCACTAAAGAACCAAAGGTGAATGCATCTAAGGACTTGTGTGCTATGTCCTTTGGGTAGAAAGAGACAAAAGTCATCTGGTGCTTCCAAACTATGGCACAAAGGACCTCTTGAAGGTCACAGAATGGCCCATCTCTCTAATGTCATGTGCCTTGACTTTGGTTGTGGGGAAGTCCTCGTTTCCTTCCAAATGATATGCCCTTACTATTATTCTTAACCAGGAGCTCGTGTTCTTAGGTGTCTCCCTCATTTTACAACATTTACTTATGAACAACCTGTAGCAGACTGGCCCATGGTGAGCAGTTCGTTTTAGGTAGGCTTTCAAAGCTCTGACTGCATACAGCACCATTTCATCCCGTTCATTCCCTACGATATCCTTGAGTGAGTGAGGAAACGGAAAAACTGTCCACACATGAAGGGGTTCTGAGTCTTCACTACAAACTCTCGGGGGTGACTGAAGTTGTTTGAGGGGCCAAAAATTTTACCTACATTTTTGCTGTGGCCAATGCCAACAGTAAGACAGATTTCATGGGCGAGTCCCAGTCTGATGCCGTTCTGATCGGTTCATAAGGGGCCTTCATCAGTGAAGTCAAGACCTTGGTTATGTCTCATTCTCTTCGTTTAAGTCTCTAGGTGGGCAACTCTTCTCAAAGTTGTTCACTAAGTCTACTCCAGTTGATTTGAGTACCCTGGAGAGAGCAGATCTATAGCCTTTGATTGCTGACATGCAAAGGTGTTGCTTACTTTAAGGAACAAGAGGAATTCTGCCATATCCTTCATAGCTGCTTTGAGGGGATGTACACCCCTCTCATTGCACAAATGCAGGTAGACCTTCCACTTTTATATGGAGGCTGACGGAGGACGGCATGAGGGGACTGGCAATGACTGCCACAACTTCTCTTGAAAAACCTCTTTGAGCAGTTGCTGGAGGGAGGCCACTGCTCGATGAACCCAGCTGCAGTGCTCGTTTCAGCAAGTTGGGAATTGAATGTTTGCTAACAGGTGAAGCAAGCTGGGAATTGAATGTCTACTAACAGGTGAGGAAGATCTGCAAACCACTCTACTTGCAGCCACTTTGATGCCACCAGTGTCATCTTTGGTCCCTGGGAAACGAACAACCTGTTGATGACTTTCCACAACTAGCTGAATGGGTGGGATTATGTATACATCCAGGTTGCCCCATAAGTGCTGGACGGCAACGTACAGGACGGCCCTTTCATGGGGATTTTTTGCTATTGTGAATAGATCCAAACCAGGGCCCTCCCACAGTTTGAATAACCTGTCCGCTATATCCTGCTGTAATGACCATTCCGTCCCCACTGTCTGGTTGCTCCTGCGCAGTGTGTCTCCCACATGTTCTTTTTTCCTGGGATGTACCTGGCTATCAGTATTAGTCCTTTGGTCTCTGACCAGTTGCATTTTCACAGCTAGGTGATTCAGGTCACAATAGATCTTTCTTTCCTGCTTGTTTACATATGTGATGACTGAGGTGTTGTCACTCAAGACGACTGTGGTCTTCCCTTGGAGGAGGTTCTGAAAATGTTAAGAGTGCCAGCCAGGCTGCTCACAATTCCAAAGTGTTGATGGGCGTCAAAGGCCCTACGGGATGCATCTGAGAATACCAGCATTTCTGGGGCTGACTGACTTAACTGCCCTCCCTGCAGATGGTTTTCTGGGTGTCTCCACTTCAGCAAGTTTGTCATGTTTCTCTCTGCTGACCCGTGTTGGTCCTTTCTCTTTTTCCTTCAAGTAAGGAACGGATACAGGTCCTGCAAGGACATTAACTTAGCTTGCCAGGGAAGCAGAAGGGTTAGTAATTTTTGGGACCAGGAGGAGCTAGGAAACCTTCCTCCCCCAAATATCCTTGTCCAACTCATTTACTACAGTCCCAACCAAAGGAGATCAAGATAGCCGGATGGTTAGTTTGGTCTGTGAGGTACTCTCTTCTATGTGTTCCATGAAGGAGACGTTGAGGCCTTTGTAAGGCATTTTGTTCTCTGGTTCTGGAAGGCCTAGTTTTCTCCATATCTAGAGGATGCACTCAGCAAAACTTCACTCTTCCTTGATCCTGAAAGGAAAGGTCGAACTCTTCTTCTATGTCTATTGCATCTAGCTGAATTGGTGGGCCAGGTCTCTCCTGGACTCCCTTCCACTCCAAGAGTGGGGAAGCTGACTGGTAAGGGAAAGAGCAGGAACCTGGTCTGTTGTGGTTATATCATAGGGAGGACCATTCCAGTGATGTGTCTCCTGTGGCCAATAGGGGATGTACATCCAACTTTCCGGCAGTCCACCTCCTTGGTGTCTGTTGATGGGACCAGTGAAAGGATGGATGATGCTCTATCCCTTTCCTATCATCTAGCAAGGAGGTTCCAGTCCATGGGCTGCTTTTGGACAATGAGCAAAAAGTCCTGGATTTTGCCAGGAGGGCTGATGTCTTTCCCTATCCCGCTCATACTTTGAGGATTTGGTAACATGGGAGGAAGTATCTCAACTGCATATCTCAACAAGTTCCTTGTCTTGGAGAATGAATGAGGCTGTTGCCGCATCCTATGTTCCAAAGAATGTCTGTGTGAACGGTCTGATTACATAGATGATCACCTTTATCCCTTCTGGTGGTTCGAACAGCTCTTCCGTTCTTATTTGTATGTTCCCCCATGGGCTGGGGTTGGCTATAGGGAGAGTCCAATCCAATGCCTCTCTTGCTCACACTTTTTTCTCCCAGTTGTGTGTTGTGGCAATGCTGAAATTCTCTCTTGAGAAACTGCCACAGGGAAGATGGTGTTTTTATCAGCAGTGATGGGGTGGGAGAAAGAAAGAATGGGATGATCCTATGGAAACTGGAGTAGGATGCTCTTCCATTTTCTGTTGTATTTTTCCCACTGGGGAGATTGCCATAATCATGGCTCTCCAAACATGGACGGTGGATTCCCGGGAACATACTTGACCCCTACATAACGAATACATGGAATGGGGATCTACTGCCACAGCTGAAATGAATTTTCACATGACTTGTCTTTGCCCTGGCAATACCGTAGCTTGGTCCTACCATTCTCTTCAATGGTCACCGGAAGGGCAGACACTCAGGTAACTCACAGGTAAAATGTGTTAGGCCTCGAACACGTGGGTCTTGACAGGTAGTTTGTCCCTAAATCTCTGGAAAACTCTCTAGAACACCAAAATAAAAAAAAAACACTTTTGCTATATAAAAGAAGCCCTGGGAATGATTTCTGTACTATTCCAACACCACTGGAAGGCAAAAAAAGGTTCTCTAATCCTCTGTGTGTGTGTGTTATTGAATTTGTTTCACCAAACCAAACAAATAATAACTAAGCGGTTTCCCTGTTCAAACACTAGAGAGTGCGACTTAAGAACTAAACCTGATCTTATGAGCGCAACTGAACAACTACACCTGATCTTCAGCTCAAGCACTCACATTAGGGAACCCTTTGTAATACAAGAATATGCTATAGTATTGAGGAAAGTGCTTCTTCACATGGAAACAAACACAATATATATCTCCTATGAGAGCTGATTTTCAGCTCTCATAGGGCTAGCCTGAAGGATTTGATAAAATGCCAGGTCTAGGCCAAAGGCCAGGAACTGGGACCAAATAGGTCATATAGTATAATACTCAATAAATGAAAATTAAGTAAAAAAAAACTGCACAGAGGCAGAGACTTTCATACTAGAACACAAACAGGCAATAAATACATTCAGTCACATTTCCATACTTACTAAAAAGGTTATTAAAATTAACAAATAGTCCAGAAACTTAAAAATTTGATCACAAATTCATTAATTGCTCTGAGGTTTTGTATACATACTTATTTTTATATTTTATTAATTAAATCAGAGTTTCTTTGAAACTTTATAATCGGAACCACTGAAAATGTGAAAGATTCTGACAAAATTTCTTTTACTGCTTTACTTCCAAAAGTTGACAGTCTCTTCTGGTCATACTTTGGACAATCACACAATGCATGTCTGACAGTTATCAATACCTTGCACTCTGAGCACTACGGAGCAGGGTGACGTGGGCTGCTCATTAAGTGCCCATGTGTTACATGAGTGTGGCCTATACGTACACGTGTCAGGATTACTTGTGTGTGTGTCTCTCTCTTATATAAGGAGCTCCATTTTGTAACGTCAGGTTTTATTTGTTTTAGTTTATTACTTTCAGATTCTTCGTTCCATATATCTTGCCATTTATGTACAATTATTTTTAAATAAGCTACAGTGTCACTAATAGGGATGTTTACATTTGTTCTCATCATGTGGACTGCTTCCTTGGCTGCTTTATCAGCTTCTTCGTTTCCTTTTATTCCGACATGGGCAGGGATCCAACATATTTCAATATTTTTTCCCTTTTTATATAATTTATAGAGTAAAAACTTTATCTGTTGCACAACATTATTTCTGGGATTATAACTATTAATGGCTTTATAGCGCTTCTAGAGTCGGAGTCGCTATAAATCACGAAATTTTTAAAGAAGTGTTCTTTGATTATTTTTATGGCCAATGTTATTACACATAACTCTGCTGTAAATACTGAGGCATTATTGGGAAGCGAGAACTGGCATGTTTTATCCTGGGACACTGCAGCATATCCCACTCCGTATTCTGATTTGGATCCATCTGTGCATATTGCATAATGTGGACCTTTTCGGCTTATGTGCTCTATTGTATGTTGTCTCTGATGTTCTGGGTTATAGGAATACTTTTTTGAGAGAAATTTTACTTCTGTGCACATTTTTATTTTATTCATAATCCAAGGAGGAGGTAGTTTTACTATTGGAGGTAGTTGGATATTTATATTCAGTGACTCAAACAATCTTCTTGATCTAATTGGAAAAGGTGGTGAATGATTGTTAATAAATACATCCCTTAGTTCAAATAATTTTTTGGTTGGTGAATCACTTGATTGAATTCTTAGGGCACTTTTCATCGTTAATAACTCTCTATGAGAGAGAGAGGTAGTTCACCACATTCAACCTGTAAAGAAGAGGTTGGTGATGATTTAGAAGCTCCTGTACATAATCTAAGTCCTTCATTATGAACTGGGTCCAACATTTTCAGTACTGTGTTTTAGAAGCTGAACTGTATATTTCACTTCCGTAGTCAATGATAGACAGCACTGTTGCTTTATATAGTAATGTAAGGGTTTGTCTATCAGCTCCCCAATTAGTGTTTGATAATTTTCTAATTAGAGTCAATGCTCTTTTACATTTTTATTTCACATATGTTATGTGACCGTTCCAGTTCAAGTGAGTATCAAATACTAATCCTAAAAATTTTGCAGTTTGGCCAATTTATATACTTTGATTTCGGATTTTCAAATCTATTTTTTCACCTTTCTTCCATCTTTTATCTTTATAAAATATAACTGCTTGAGTCTTATTTATGGACAATCTAAATCCTACAGATGAGGTCCATTCATCTATTTTTAATATAGATTTGATAATGATGCGCTCTGCATGTTTAATGCGAGATGCTGAATAATATATGGCAAAATCATCCATATAAAGGTTGCTTTTAATTCCGGTGGGTAGATTTTTTTACTAATTTCATTAATTGCCAAGGTAAATAGTGGGCCACTAAAGACATTTCCTTGTGGAACACCATTTTCAAGTGGGAATGTTCTGGACAAAGCATCATCAATTCTCAACTGAAAACTTCGATTTGTTAGAAAACTTTGGATGAACATGGGTAAATGTCCACGGACGTTGTTGTTTTGTAATGCTTTTAATGTAGGATACCTCCATGTAGTGTCATAAGCCATTTCTATGTCAAAAAAAGACTGCTACAGTTATCTGTTTTCATTCAAATCCTCTGCGTATATGGTCTTCTAGGTTAGAGAGAGAATCTAATGTAGACCTGTTACACTGTGACCCAAATTGAGTGGAAGTTAAAATTTTGCTTTCTCGAATGAGCCATGCTAGTCGAGCATTTACCATCTTTTCAAGTAATTTCCATAAGCAACTTGCTAGAGATATTGGTCTGTAATTATTAATATTGCTTGGATTCTTTTAAGGTTTGGGGATAAGAATTATTATAGCTTTACGCCACTCATCAGGAAATAAATTCTGAAGCCATAAATGATTATGAAATTGTAATAAGTATAACTTTGCCAGAGGTGCTAAGTGGTCAATCATCTCAAAGCAAATATTGTCACCTTCAGGAGCAGATTTATTGCTGTTCGAGAGAGCATATTCCAACTCTTCCATATTAAATTTTCTACTATAATATATATCTTCTTGTGTTTAGAAATTTAGTGTTATTAGTTCTGCATTATTTTTCTTTGTGCGGAAGTGTTCATCTAAAATTTTATCGCTACTTACATTCGCTAAGTTTTCTCCTATTATATTACTTATTTCTTTTGGATAAAGTATTCTTTTTCCATCTTTCAATATGGCATGTCTAGGTGGTTTAACTTGGGTACCACTTATTTTTCTGAATTTTTCCCATATGTTTTGTATGGGAGTATTATTAGAGATCTGATACATATTTCCTCCATGAAATTATTCTTCCTTGAATTATTTCCTTTTTAAATTTTGCAAACATTTTATTGTAAATAGGCTTTAGTGTATCAATTTCTAGTAATAATATAGTCATTTTTTATAAAGTTCCTTCTAATATTGGTAATGTTTTATTTATTTTATTGAATGTTCCATTTAAATTACCTAGTCATCGCCCTATTGAGTGTTTTATATTAATTAAGTCTGTTAGTTTATCAGACCACCAAGGGACTTTGTGACTTGTTGGATGGGGCTTTGACTTTGGTATTGCTTTATCAGCAGCCTTTTTAATGAAATCAACAAGAATTTTGTTAGTTTCATTATGGTCTTTTAAATATTCAAATGGTTCGATATTTCTCCCAATCTGCTTTATTAATGTTATAATGAGGAACACCTTTTGCAGGATTATTATGTAATAAGGATATTAATATTGGGAAATGATAACTGGTGTGCAAGTCATCAACTATATTCCAATCTATTCTGTCAACTATATTTGTTTTACAAAGAGTTAGGTCCACTGAAGAAACTGTTCCATGTGTTTTCGGAAAATATATACTAATTTCGTCATCATTTATACAGCACATGTCGTTTGACTCCATGAACTCTTCAATTTTACTCCCTGCTCTATTTGAGATTGCACAGTTACAGTCCCATATCGGGTTGTGAGCATTAAATCCCCTACTATCAATTAGGTTCTCTGGCATTACCAAACAAACCCTTATGTTTTTCTATCGTAATTTTTGCTAGGTTGGGTGTAAATGTTATAAATTACATAATTATAGTTTTTATTCGTATTTTGATGCTTGATATCTGCAAGTCAGCAAAGTTTACAGGCACTCTGTCATGACATACTTTGTTATGCACATATATAGCAGTACCTAAATTTCCCTCTTCTCTAGATGTAGATACTAATATATTTACCGATTGTTGATATTGTTTTATTGACATGTTGTAAACGTAATATCGTTGGTTCGTATTCTTTCAGTAAGCGTTGTAATTCTCCCAAATGTAATCTGGTCTGGAGACCATTTATGTTCCATTGTATTATATAATTATTGAAAATATTATGTTAAGGGTGTTCAAGTATTACTTTCTTGTTGTGGTTTATCTATTTGCATTTTTTCTAACAATTCATTTAAGACATTTATTTGTTTTTCCTTATAGGACATTAGATGCCCAATGCACATACAGCCTTTTTTGTGAGTCTCTAGACTAGTGGTTTCTTTACTTCTATATTTTATAAAATTTCGTATAGTGTTTGTTAAACTGTCTTTTGTTATGTTTCTGTCTTTGTTGCATAATTCGATGAAACATTCATTACATCCACATGTGTTTTTATGTGTCCTCCTTTTTTCATTTACTCTTAGTGCACCAATTACAGGTGATGGAGTAATCTCTTCTCCCTTCACATAATCATTTTTGTCTATGGTGTTCTCCTCTATTATTTCTTTGTTGTTATGGGTATTTCCATCCATTTCTTCTATTATTACTTTAGGAGACAAAATTATGTTCTTCTCATTTTCTGGTCTGTGCGCTTTTTTTGGATCCTTGGTCTTTGCTTTAACAGATACCTTTCTAATAATTTTTGGCTTTTTGGTTTTGGGTGGAGTTCTCTCTAAAGGCCTTTTTTTATCTTTAGCTTCCCGCTCATAACTATCTCGTGATGTTTCAGTGATACATGTATCATTCTCTTGTGTTCCCATTTCTCTTAATATCTCAAATGAATCTGAACATATATCTGCACAAGTGTCTTGGTTTCTTGCTATATTAGTTTCTTGTAAAGTTACTTTTTCTTCTGATTTATCTATTGGGGGTTTGTTACTTGCTTCCATTTTTATTTCATTCCTTGAGCTCAATGCAGTAGAGTACATTTGCTTCCTAGCGGGATCATGCATTCCTCTAACTCTTAACTCTAGTTTGGCTTCTCTTATTGGCATTCCTGATCTCTCTTGAAGTAATTTTAATTCCGTGTTGTATATATAATACATACACTTCTTAGACCTAGCATGGTGATTTTGGCCACAGTTCACACATTTTGGTTCACCACACTTCCACTGCGTGGTATGTTCGTCGGATCCACAATATGCACATATAGATTTATTTCTGCAATTATTCCATGTATGTCCATATTTACTACAGTTTTGGCATTGTAGTGGCTTTTGAACATACGGTCTCAATTCTCTTTTTTGGCCCATGATTTTATTTTTGAAAGGAAGTTCTTGGCCTTTAAATTTTATTTTTGCTATTCTCAATGTATTTTTCTTATTTTGTCTACTGGCTAAACTGTATATTTCACAATCTTGCACGTTGTTGTACCTTTTTTGAAGGGAATCCAGCAAAATATTTTTTTCAATTGGTTCCTCACTTTTAGGAAGTACTACAGTACCCTGTATGCTGTTCATACTGTCATGTTTTCTTATCTTTACCTTTATATTATCAATGTTCTTTATAGTTAAATAGTTTGCAGATTGATTTTTTGTAGTGGTTTCTATTAACCACACCTGGTCTTTTATTTGTCTAAATGACATTTCTGAGGTTGGGTGCCTACTTAACAAATAATTTTCCAATCTCACTGCAGATATTTTTTTTTTTTTTTTTTTGGTTTTGCAATGTCAAGAACCTTGACCAACTTCCACTCCCAAAGAGGGTGTCAAGGTGAGTCAAGGTTGGATCAATTCTATATTTACTTTTCTTTTGTGGCTTGTATAGTATTAAAGTTTTAATACCAGCCGGTATTAAAGTTTTAATACCAGCCTGTTCTTTATTACCTGGGATTTCCTTAGAACAGTCCATTGCCATGCCAGAAGTCATAGGGGTTTTTGTTTTGTTTTCCATAAAATATAAGATTAAATACTTCGTCCAGGATGAGATCCCTCTCACCAAGGAGGCCTAACTGAGGGAGGAGTAATACTGTTACACTGTGGTAACTGCCCTAGGACACTCACCTAGATATACACCATACCCACAGTGCCTTAAGGGTCGTCAGTCCCATGGGATCGGACCCAGCGTTCCGGGCATAGCTTGACATAAAAATTTCCCCTTGCTCAACCATGTCATGTACTTTAGTTTTACGGGTGGAGTGGCATGCTGTCCAGCTCCACCCTCCATCAAGTTAGAGGAGCAGTCAATTCAATAATCCAAAATCATGCCAAGGCCGTCAACAAAAGAAGAAGAAGGGAAAGGGGAAAATTTATAAGAGGAGGAGTAAAGGAGTTAAAGGTCCCAAAGTTCAGTTGGATCCACAGCAGGCAGTGTAAGCATAAAGGGGCATACTCTCTCTGCAGTGGATCCCTAAGCCCCCCAACTCGTCAAGGAGTTGGGATCAGGGGGATATATCTCCTACGCTAGGAGAGAAGGAATGAGAAAGCAATCAAAACTGCACAAAACCAGATAAAATTACACGAGTGTGACAAGTCTATCAGCACATCCCTAAGCGAACAAAGCTGGAAATACAATAGAGGACAAGCTTGCGTCACCATATGGGGTTCTGGGTAGCTATAGGATTTTGTTTTTATAAGATGAGTCTAAAACAACCAAGCAGAGCAATGCACTAGAAATACTCTATTTGTGAAAGCGTACAGTAGTGCTTGTGACAGAGCAAACATTTTTTTCCAGCATAAAACAACTGATAATTTAGCCAGCCAAATTTAATTTACAAGACCGTGTACCATAACTGTACATAAAACAATAGTTAAGGAATAAATGGAATAAGAGAAGGTCACGCACCAAAACTAAAATCAACTGAGCAATATCACAACAACAGCATGCTTAAAAGATGTGACAAATATTAATTATTTTTTTAATGCTAGAAACTCACTCACTGACTGACTTCTTTCCACCAAAGTCTCCCCGACTAGGTTCATTACTAAAATCAATTTGAATATAAATAATTATATATTTATGTGTATATATATATATATATATATATATATATATATATATATGTATATATATAGGATATATATATATATATATATATATATATATATATATATATACGTGTGTGTGTGTGTGTGTATTGTAATATATTTAGCCATCCCAACTCAAATTAACGTAAAGACAAATTAATAAAATACAGAATTAGCTGCCCATTATACATTTATCTGTTTCTTATGACCCACTGCCGCCCGCCTTGCTTCTTCCAGGTTATCTGGGTCCGGGAGGCACCTGGGAGAGGGTGAGAATAACTACTGCCATATTGGAATCAGAGCACATACTACCAGCATGTTTGCACCTGGCCGCTAAGCGGGTCATAGGTTACAGAAGGACTAGCAGGCCTGCTACTAGCCAGACACCCCAAAACTTACTCCAAGGGCATAAAAGCAACTGAATCCAGAAGCCTTAGACTTAAAACTCACCACCAGAGACGTCATACAGCTCACCTGAGATAATCCCCCCTTCCTAACGTAATTTATTTGGGAATTAACATAAATATTAGCGATAGTGTATCAATACCCTCAGTGATCAGTAACATAACTCCCTTTATAGTGACTCAGTAATGCCATTGCCCAGTTTAAGTGATTAATAATGTAAAAGCAATAATAATTAGATCGGGAGCTCACTGCTTGGCTCAACCTAGCCCCAATCCTTGACCATGTGCATCACGCCTTTGTTTATAGAACCACCGCTTGTTACAGATGTGCTATCATGCATCACTGTGAATATCGGACTATTGCCCAGTGTTGCTCTGGGATCCCCCTATTTCCTCGTGCTCAATAATTTCCAAGTGCCAGGTCAACCACAGCCACAGATTCACCTGATCTACAATCAAATCTGCCTCTTATCTGTTGATTATTGCGACATTAACGTGCCTGTCACCCTTCAGGTGTTACCTAATTAATTTGTGTAATCTACAATTATACTACATTGAGCTAACCCTTGGAGTTTACATCACCTTTCCTAACTCTGAAGTTGGCCCTCAGCCATAGAGTTTTTTCTTTAAGGTCTAGTTCTTGTCCAAGGCTTTGTGCCTGTCATTCCAGAACTCTCGGTCCCCATTCCAAGTTCTCTAGGGACTACCATCCTAAGGGCTAATGCTCGTATAATATAAACATAAGTTCCCAGACTAGTGCCACACACGCTCTACCCCTACAAGATGGCTATTCTCAAGGAGGTTCAGGCTCTCATCGAAGCCAGGAGAATACTGGGGCTGAAAAACCAGGAATTAATTGACTGGGTATCCGAAAGAATAAAGAGAGAGAGAGAGAGAGAGAGAGAGAGAGAGAGAATTCCAACTTGCTATAGCATACAGGGCTGCACAATCCCATGCATCCTGCTCTTCGTGCACCACCCTCAGCAGCATAGGATCCCTCGTTAAACCGAGGGATGAGGCAGAGCCGGAAATCTGGCTCAACCATGTCAAGCAAGTGCTAAACAATTACCAGCCTCCCCCTTTGAAATAGCTCTTATCATAGGAAAGCACATAGAAGGCAAGGGTGTTATCGCATTTCAAGCTCTCTCTGCCAACACACAAAGTAACATTGCCCTTGTCCAAGAGGCAATCATAAAGGCCTTCGAAATTACCCCAGACAGGTGGAGACAGAAGTGGAGAAGCATGTCGGAGGAAATCGGACAGACTTGGTCAGAGAGGGTGGCTAAGAAGCAGGTCCGTCAAAGGACTGACTCCTCCCAGGCCAAAACCTTGGAGAAAATCCTGGAACTGATCCAGTTGGAGGACTTCTATGCCCCTCCTGATCTCACCAGACATCTGGTTTACAAGGTCCCCAAAATGATCACGGAGTGCTGTCAGTGGGCTAATGTGTATAACACCCACCATCCGCACCTTAGTTCCCTACAGAAGAAAATCTGCCCATCTATGCCACCAACAGCCTCCTCCCGGCTAGACCAGCACCCAGATAGCCCATCACAGAAGCTGGTGTGTGAGCACTGCCACAAGCCTAGGCACTC
Source organism: Macrobrachium nipponense (assembly GCF_015104395.2). NCBI lineage: Eukaryota > Metazoa > Arthropoda > Malacostraca > Decapoda > Palaemonidae > Macrobrachium > Macrobrachium nipponense. The sequence goes on from NC_061107.1 coordinate 64,410,735, forward strand.
CACAGTACAGTGCCAATCTAAAGTGGGCCCTCCACAAAAGGCTCCAGCAAAACCCCAAAATGAGTCTTCCCAGACTCAAAATATTAATGAGCATGGGATGTGAAACAATAAGCTTGCCACCTCTGGTTGGGGCAGTGCTGAAGCATGATTTAAGTCCTAGCTATCGCATCACATGCACAGTGCATGGGCACACATTTTCATGGGCTAAATGCCCCAGTAAAACTGCTAATCCTGCTATTGCAATGGCAGTGACGAATCCTTCAGCCTTAGGCCCATGCTCAGGGTCCTAATAATTGTTGCACCTCCCAGAGGTTGCAATCCTGCCCACCAGAGCATTTGGCAAATCTGGCGGGCAGACGTCCATAATCAAAAAGATAAAATTCTTTATGGAGCTTTGGTTGATAGGCATAAGCTCATAACAACTAAGAGCTTCAACCATGTTAAAATGATTTTGCCTACCGTCTGGGTGAGAGGCACATGACCTCACCGCTCTAAAGTATGTATACTGGCAGTAGCTACTTATATTCTGCCGGTGCCGGATTTTAAGTCTCATCCTACATTTAGACAACCACAGGGCCCTTGCCCTAACATAGCTCCAAACCATTTTCATGGTCCTCAGAACCTATCTCAATCACAGCCAGTGCCACTTGAGGGTACCATGCAGTGCCATGCTCCACCCATCATGGACGTTGAGCCACGTTTGAATCCTCTCTATGCACCTGGAAAGGCCTCAGTGTCAGTACCAAGGCAAGACTCGAGTCTCCTTTGTGGAGACCCCAGCCTGGGTCGCCCAACTTGGCTCCACTACCAGTGCCAGCACTCGAAGGAAAGCCAAACCCAGTAAGATTTTACCCAGACCCTCATGACCACTGCGGACGCTCCTCCAACACCGCGGCCTCGCATCTGCCCTGGAGTTAGTCACCCCTACATGTGAGCCCATATAGCCCACAACCAACTTCTCTGTTTCCTCTCTGTCTGCAGCTGACCAAACCAGGAGTAAGGAGTCTGCCAAATCCGATTTGGCCAAAGAACCCCATTAGGAAAAGGGATGAGCGCCATTGTTCCGGTTGTCGCAGCAGCCAGAGCTGATGCCTCTCAGGCATCTTTAGCGGACTTGGGTGTCTCAAGTTCCCCTATGGCATCGTCAAACCGATCTCTCCAAGGTCCAATGAAGCAAGGTAAAGGGTATCGTGGTTCCAGGAAAACCTAAGAAAGTTCATAGCCCCTCTCCACACTACTGGCCCTGGAACAGTGCCACATTCTTATGGAGAATTCTGGCCTCTCTCCATCCAGAGAAGGATGACAGGCTCTGTTTCTATTGCATGCTTCTTATCATCTTTGTGAATGTTGTAACTGTTCCTACTTGTACATTCCGACATTTTCCACTTTTAAAGTTTCCTTTCCCCTTAATTTTTCCCTTTTAGCCATCTATTTTGTTGTATGTTCTGCTTATGCAGAATTTACCAGCAATTCAGTCCGTATAAATTTGGTAACCTTTTAGGAATACTCCAAAAGCATTCAAAGTTTTAAATGGTATGCATCCCTTAAAGCTAATATTGGCTAATACATTCAATGAGACTAGGAATATTAAAAGCCAGTGCGAATACTATAAGTTTAGCTTTGGCCTACTAAGGCAATATTATTATTAAGAACATTTTTGTATAATTATCTATATTCTCAAGGAGTTCTATATTTTGTGTGATTATTTTTGCTGGGGAATTCACTCATATACTTTATAGCAGACTTAATGATTTTGTAAGGTAATATTTACTACATGTGTAGCCCTAGTGGCACAGGGTCCGATAACCCCGTACAAATGTATTGTACAGCCCCTTCAGGCGCAACTAATTGCATGTTTTACCTTAGGTTAAGCTGAAAGTATTATACATGATAGAATTAAGTCAACAATATTAACCCTCTATTTTTAAGGTGAGCATGAAATATAAGTAATACCTACAAGTATGTGACAGTAGTGTATTTTGGTGACATTGCCTTATTTAATGATTAATGAACATGTGTTTTAGTTTACCCATTATCTCAGCTTATATATATTTTAGTGGTCACCTCTTTTTGCTTCATAAATTTCTGAGAAGGAAATACCTTCAGTATAGTAAAGTATAAAATTTTAACTACTAGTTCCTTAATAGTAGAGTAATTTTGAGACATTGCTTATTTTCTGACTATTAAATTAAAGGATTTCCCAAGAGAATTTCTTACTTTGCTTTATTTAGTCATGTCACACTATATTGTTCTTTCAGTTCTTGAAGGATGTAATATTAGATTCTGTTTGAGTAAAGTTTACATCAGTTATTTATTGGCAATTAACCACCACAGAGTTTCATCAGTTTAGATTTTATGTCTTTAGATCTCTCAAAGGGTGTGAAAGTGAGTTACCTTTTCATTGTAGATGGCTATTTTTTGCCACTCAACCAGTCTAAGGTTGGAATGACTCTTAGATTGGGGAGGTGTAAAATATTTAGCCATCCCCAGCTCAAATTAAAGTAAAGACAAATTAATAAAATACATAAATAGTTACACTTTAAAAAGCTTGCTCCACTACTCGTGAGAAATCTATGAATCATCCTTGTTTCTTCCGACACACACTATCGCCCACGTTGCTTCTTACAGGTTACCCGGGTCCAGGAGGCATATGAGAGAAGGAGATTAACTGCTGCCATGTTGGAATCAGAGCACATGCTACCTGCATGTTCGCATCTGGCTCCATGTGGGTCATGTGTTACAGAAGGACAGACAGGCCTGCCACTTAGCCAAACACCCCAAAACTTACTCCGAGGACATAAAAGCAATAGAGTCCGGAAGTACAGTCCTAGACTTTTGCTCACCACCAGAGATGTTGCACAGCTCGCCTGAGTTAACCCACAACTCCCCCTCCTTTCTCTACCTTCAAAGCTTTGCCACGTGACAGTGTATTTTACACATGCTTGTTCCTTCTCCCACTGGCACCATTTGAAGAATCTGGATCCAGTCTTGACTAAGGTGCTGTGAAGTTGCAAGGTTTATTACAGTCAGCCCATCTTTTATTTCTTATACTGTTTTTATCTGTGTTTCATCACTTTGTGCATTTTCTGTAATTTCCCTTGTTGAATTAGCAGCACTGTGTTCACCCACTGTTATAACTTAACTCAATCCCCATTGTTCCCTGGGATGCTGTGAGAGGCCCTATGTGCTTTGCATTTAATGTTTCCTTTTGTGTTTGAGATAACCCATTGTGATTAGCATCCGCTAACATAATTTATTTGGGAAGTGTTCAGTAACGTAACTTCCTCTTTATAGTGATTCAGCAATGCCATTGCCCCTTTAAGTGATTTATAATGTAAAAGCATTAACAATTAGATAAGGAGCTCTGTGCTTGTCTTCACCTCGCCCCAATCCTTGCCCATGTACATCACACCTTTGTTTATAGAACCACTGCTCGTTAAAAGATGTGCTATCGTGTATCGCTTGCTGTGGACGTTGGATTCTCACTCCGTGTCACTCTGGGACCCCCATTTCCTCGTGCTCAATCATTTTCACGTCTCCAGTCAACTCTGGCCATAGATTCACCTGATCTACAATCAAATCTGCCTTTTACCTGTTGGATATCGGGATACTAACGTCCCTCACCCTTCAGGTGTTACCTAATTAATTTACATAATGTATTGTATAAACATACTTCTTTAAACTAACCCTTAGAATTTACAACATCTTTCCTCAAAAGTTTCAAAAGTTTTTTTTTTTTTTTTTTTTTTTTTTTTTTTTTTTTTTTTTTTTTTTTTTTTTTTTTTTTTTTTTTTTTTTTTTTTTTTTTTTTTTTTGTTTTTTTTTTTTTTTTTTTTTTTTTTTTTTTTTTTTTTTTTTAAGGTCTAGTTCCTGTCCAAGGCATTTTTACAAGCGCTCCAGTATCAACCTCCATTTGTAAAGTACTACAGAACTAGAACCTTAATAATAAGAAATAAACCAATATAAACAACTAGACTCTTTCAATAGATTTGGCATATTAATATAAAGAGGTCCATCATTAATAACAAAAATAATAATAATGGCTGCTTCTATAGCATTCAATTCATATAGTCTTCTGTATTCGTCTTCACATCTTTTTATAAGTGTAGCTGGTGTATCAGATCTCCAAAGGACATGAACAGTTTCTGCGTTATTTCAGTTTTATCACCTCTGACGTAATGGCCACTCCCAAATACCCAAACCCAATAGACCCAGAAGATCTCAACACATCCAGGCTCGAGTGCGTCACCAACCCCAGACTAACCAAAACACAACTTAATAACTGACTTGTATGTAACTTGTATGTCACTCCATTCAATCTTTGTAAAATATCGCCAGATCGTGTTTGAAAGATCAGAGGCAATAAAACTGAAATAACAAGAAAACTTTTCATGTCCTTTGGAAATCTGATACACCAGCTACACGCTGATGAAAAGATATTAAGAAGAATAGAAAACTGTATAAATTGAATGCCATAGAAAAAGTCATTATTATTAATGCTATTGCCCTTAGAGGAAGACTCAATAATAATAATAATAATAATAATACACAAGAACAAATACAAACGGACTATACATAATATGAAAGGAAGGCGGGAGAGGGCCACTAAGCACTGGTGTAATAACTGAAAACCAGCGAAGACGAGTGGCTAAGAAGTGCATAGGAAGGACTGATAAAAGTAGATGAAGAACCAGAAACAGAAGTGAGAAATAACACAACAAACCAATGCAAAGACAGTGCATGAGATGGGACAGACTAAAGAACTGGGAAGCGGTGAAACATGGCAGTGGCTACAGAGAGGAGCGCTTAACCCTCTTACGCCGAAGCCCTAAAAATCAAAACCTCTCCTGTATGCCGGCGCCGGTTTGGAGTGAGCGCGGAAGCGGAAAAAATAATTTTTTCAAAAAATCACAGCGCACTTAATTTTAAAGATTAAGAGTTCATTTTTGGTCATTTTTTTGTCATTGCCTGAAGATTAGTATGCAATCATCAGAAATGAAAAAAAATATCATTATCGTATGTAAATAATGCGAGATATAGTAGCGAAATAAAAAAAATTCATAGATAATTGTATTCAAATCACGCTGTGCAAAAAACGGCCAAAGCTAACGAGTTACTTTTTTTTCGTTGTATTTTACACTAAATTGCAATCATTTTGATATATAATACATAGTAAAACAATAAACGCAACACCGGAAAAATATTATCACAAAATGATGTACGAATTCGTAACGTGCGGACGTAAAAAAATGTTATTTTCAAAAATTCACCGTAATTCTAAATATTGTTCTAGAGACTTCCAATTTGTTTCAAAATTAAGACAAATGATTTAATATTACGATACTGTAAGAGTTTTAGATTAGAATTGCAGATTTTGACCATTTCGGACGAGTTAAATTTGACCGAATGTCGAAATTGTTATATATATATTTTTTTATATGCACATATTTCGGAGATGGAAAAAGCTACAACCTTCACTTATTTTTTATTGTATTCTTCATGAATTTGCGCACATTTTGATATATGAAACTCTATAAAACGGCTAATATGAAAAGGAGCAAATATTAAGATAATGCGATGTACGTATTTCGGAGACTTGCGGCCGCGAATCGGCGCGCGGAGTGAAGGTAAATATATTTTTCAAAAATTCACCATAAATCACAATATTGTTCTAGAGACTTCAAATTTGTTTCAAAATGAAGAAAAATGACGGAATATTACTAGGCCGTAAGAGGTTTAGCTTACAATTGCGTTTTTCAACTATTTCGGTATAGTCAAATTTGACCGAACGTGATTTTTTTTCTATTTATCGTGATTTATATGCAAATATTTCGAAAAAAGAGAAAAGCTACAACCTTCAATCATTTTTAGTTGTATTCTACATGAAATTGCGCACATTTTCATATATAAAACTTTATGTAACAGCTAATTTTAAATGGTGCAAACATTTCGACAATCGCACAAAAAAAATTCTGATTTTTCGGAAGAGTTACCGCGCGGACGTAAGGAAAATTTTTTTTTTTTTTTTTTCATAAATTCACCATAAATCGAAATATTGTGCTAGAGACTTCCAAGTCGCTGCAAAATGAAGGTAAATGATTGAATATTACTAGAATATAAGAGTTTTAGCTTACAATTGCGTTTTTCGACCATTTCGGTAGAGTCAAAATTTTTGCACTTAACGTTATTTATATGAAAATATTTCAAAACTGATAAAAGGTACAACCATGGGTTGTTTTTTGTTGTATTGTGCATGAAATTTCGCACATTTCCATATATAAAACGTTATGCAACGGCAAATTTAAAAGGGGTCAAACATTAGGACAATCGCACGAAAAAATTTATCGGAAGTTATCGCACGAACGTAAGGAAAAAGTTTTTTCATAAATTCACCATAAATCGAAATAATGTGCTAGAGACGTCCAATTAGTTGCAAAATGAAGGCAAATGATTGAATATTACTATAATATAAGAATTTTAGCTTACAATTGCGTTTCTCGACCATTTCGGTAGAGTCAAAATTGACCGAAGGTTGAAATTTTTGCACTTATCGTTATTTATATGAAAATATTTCAAAACTGATAAAAGCTACAATCATGAATATTTTTTTGTTGTATTTTACATGAAATTGCGCACATTTTCATATATAATACTTCATGTAAAGGATAATTTAAAATGGTGCAAAAATTATGTCAAAGTGACGAAATAATTTTTGAGATGTGTCACTGATACTTTTTAGTGCGATAAGAAAGAAATTCGCGCTTGCGCGCCTGCGTAGCGATTGTAAACAAAACAACGCCTTGATCCGTGAACTCCCAGCATCCCCCAAGGCGCGTGATTCAAAAGTTTTCGGCTGGTAGGCCTATAAGTATTTTTCCGCGAATTTTTAAAAAACATTTTGAGCCGACGTATGATACGTCCAATCGGCATACGGGAGACCTTTTCTACTCGACGTTTAATACGTCCAATCGGCGTAAGAGGGTTAAGAAGGAAACAGAAGGAATGCTAACAGCGGCACAAGCCGTAGGTACCAGATATGTCTAAAGAACAATAGATGGAAATAACATCTCACCCATATGCAGGAATGTCCAGCGCTTGCACAGAAGCAGTACAAAAAGAGGCACGATTCAGTAGCAAAAGCCCATTACTGAAGCCTGTGCAAGAAACACCAGCTAGCTTGCGGTAAATAAGTGGTATGAACAGCAACCTGAGGGAGTGATAGAAAAATATTAGGCAAAGACCCTCTGGGACTACGGTATCAGAAAAGATAGGGTGTTACGTGCCAATACACCAGACATAATGCTACTTGACAAAATCAAGAAGTATCTCTCACTGATGTTGCAATACCATGGGACCCCCGAGTAGATGAGAATGAAAGAGAAAAAACTGATGAGTATTAAGATCTGAAAATAGAAATAAACAGGATATGGGATATGCCAGTAAGAATTATACCCATAACCACAAGATCCCTGAAAACGAACCTGGAAAAACTAGATGCCGAAGTAACTCCAGGATTCATGCAGAAAAGTGTGCTACTAGAAACAGCGCTCATAGTGAGAAAAGTGATGGGCTCCTAAGAAGACAGGATGCAACCCGGAACCCCATTCTAAAAAAAAAAAAAAAAAAAAAAAAAAAAAAAAAAAAAAAAAAAAAAAAAAAAAAAAAAAAAAAAAAAAAAAAAAAACACCCAGTCGAATAGAATGACTGTAATGAGACTAAAATAATGATAATATAAATAATACTACTACTGATTATATGACTCTCAAAGAGCTTCGAAACAATGAGAAAGCAAAGTTCTTAATTAGCTATACATTAAGAGACATTGTGTATTCACACAATAAACTTTAGAAAACAGATTAAACTAGTTATTATGAAGGTGAGATTGGAAGGTAAATTCGTGAGACTAAAATTTATTTATTTTAATGACAATGAATCTACAGCCAGCAGTTCATCGGAGTAACATAACACAAAATGATGAGATATTTCGAAGGCTCAGAATTGAGTTAACAACGGCTGCATCTGTTGCAAATTGGCTCATTGACTATTACCTTATAGAGCAAGCTAATATATCTTTTGCCTGTCCATGATACGTAGTAATCAGTCACCTGTGCCTGTCGGCAACCCCACAGCCCAGAATGATGTTCAAGTCTTATAAGAATATTGGATGCATCTATCGCACGTCGAAATCGAGGGGAGATGTTCACACGAATGTGCGGTGCTACAGCCTGTTAACTTATATTGTTCATATCGTTATCAGACTGAATATCCAAGATAACCCAAACCTTCATTAATTAACTTCTGCATGATCGGCATTGAGACATAAATGAACTGGCAAATGTTTGCGGTGTTCAAATTCTAACAGAGAATAGGCGATTCATTGAAAATCATTGAATCTCGAAACAGGCATACAGCCCAACCGCCACACCTCTTCAACAGCCATGATGGTCGTGACCCCGAAGAGAATAAAACCAGGCTGTTTTGGAGAAGGTTAAAGGTGACCTCCGTTATGACGGTGAATGTTTGCATTTTACCGGTTCAATGACGGTGATGAAACTGCTGATAACAGCAGAGGTGATGAATATAAATCGTGGGGGAGGGGATGGACAACAAGATCGTACGTTTCCGATGCATAACGCGATAACAAGTTTCGAGACGGAAAGGGAGATGCTCCATCGATACCAAGAAGTGGTTCCATTCAGCAGGAACTCACTGCACCAAATGATTAAATTAAATCAGAACACTGACCGAACAGAAACACAGAGAAGATGCGAGACCCCTGTGAGACGCGGAAAACTTCATATATGAGACGCGGAAAAGTAGTAATCATTATTAAAAGAGTGTAACAAAGAATTAACCCAATAAACTGATGACGTAAGGCACAGCCACTATGAAAATGGTTGCCAAATAAATATGATGGCCTGTATAACATTGGCAAAGTTAGACGAATACGCAAAAAAGGAGATAAAGTAAAAAAAAAAAAAAACGTGAAAATTTGGCATTGAACACAGTAAAATTACGAAGCCACATGTAATAATACCAACTATTTTCATATGGATGAACAAATTTAACTGTGAACTAAAGCGAAAGAAAATGAGCATTGATAAAAAAAAATAGAATTGACAGAACACTATAAAAATCGTAGAATGAAAATTACGAGAATGCACCATGTTCTCAAAACTAGACAAAGAAATAGAAAAAAAGGGTAATAATGAGAAAAGGAAACTAAGACATGGAAATATATGAAAACCTTTTCATAAGAATTATTTTTAAATGATAATTATGGAATTTACAAATCACCAATTGGCAAACAAGCAGACAAAATATTTGATTGTCACAAATGTCCTTTAATAAATCCAATTCGAGCGAATTGGAGATTAAAGGACATTTGTAGCTTAATACCTATATATGAATCACGGTGATGTAATAAAATCCATTCTTAATTATGTCAGGTATTAATGACAATAAAATAAACCAATACCGTTAAGTTTTATCAAACATTATAGAACTCCATTCTGACTTTCCGCGTAAAAAGGCCACAATGGGGGGGGGGGGGGGGGGGGGGGGGGGGACGAACAGCGAAAAGATCATTGCTGCTCAATTAACAAAAATAAAGTTGAAGTCTAACCATTTCTGAAAATTAGCGTTTAGACGATATAGGTACCGTGTAAAAAGAAAAAAAATCAACACCATCATTAGATTTTCACGGCAACAAATCACATATATACCTAAAAAAAAAGTCTAAAACTATTGATAAAAAAAAAAAAGTTAAAAGAACTATAAAATTAATAAATGGACCGTCATTTTTGCTTACAAAAAAAAAAAAAAAAAAAAAAAAAAAAAAAAAAAAGACATGGGAAGTATTTAATGATGAAGGATACAGAACAAATCATTGTGGTAAGTACACAAAACCAATGAGTGAAATCATATCCATAGATATCACCATACTAAGGAGAAGATTATTCCGTGACTCTCATTTGTAAGCGCCCGGTGACACTAAAGAGAGAGAGAGAGAGAGAGAGAGAGAGTGAGGTGGATGTTTTCCAACCTTCATAAAACCTCGACCAATACCACAGATAACTATACCCCTGTGTCGTCGGTACCAGCAATTTCACAAGTTCCCTCTCCAGCGCTAAAGTCAATACCCAATAGAGACATAGCGTGTGGCGACCGGCGGGGTCTCGAACAGGGAACCGCTTTGTCTTAAGCTCACGCAGAGTTGGAAGCCAATAAAGCCCATCCCCAACACTCTTTCGGGTCATAAAATCAGCCTTACGTGCGATGCTTTGAAGGGCTGAAATGAGACTTCGCAGACAGAAGTGGCACCCAGCACCTCACCTTGAGGGACACCGCTTGATAAATCTTAAACGCCCGTGTGCCTCACCACCCAATGATCTCAATTGAGATAAACCATTTTCACCTTTATTACTCGATGTTTAAGTCCCATTGGAGCTTGACGAAGTGGTACTACAGGCGCCTTTGCGGCACTCCGAGTGTATCGTACAGTGAAAAAATGAATGAAAAATGATCTTTCGCCGATAAGATGCAAGAGTTCTCAGAACACGTACACGAATATTATGTTATCGCTACGACTTGACATCGGCAGATAACGCCGATATGCTGATATACGTTTGCTTTATTTCGTAGGCCAAACAGCCACTATGTCAACGCCTTCAAGAACCCACGAGCTAATTTAGTCAATCGTGCTCTCTTGCGCGCTCCTAAACGGATGTAAAGTTCTGAAAAATTATGATCGGTTGGAAATCCTGGCCTTCGCAGATCACCCAGCGAGTGACCCGTACCTCGTCATGTACGATTCCGGTTCTCTGACTCTGCCTTCCACTTCGTTGTCCATCTCACATCTTTTGGGATCTTCTGGGATGCTTAAAATTAAAAGTCCCACCTAAATACACTGCATCCATAATAACAGGTGAAAACGTCAAAAACTCTACCAAATAGCCATCTACCAGCTGAAGACTTGCGTACAAATACGGACGTACACTTCCAACACCTCATTTACGCTTTGTTTGCAAAACGAAAGCAGCAAAGTTTCATAATAATTCGTCTGAGGTTTTCAGCCTCCATTATAGATTAGGATGTCATAATAGGCAATACAGCTACTATATCACAACGTTATCATTTAATTTACTAGGCCTTAACCAACTCTTATACTTAAAAAAGATTTAGGGAACACGGTGGTATTCATATTATTTCAGGAGAATATTATCACTGGTCTCATGTGAGTATACCATATGGAGAATATTACCTTTTAAATAGAAGCCATTTCTTTTGGAAAATCTATTACCAGTTCTAACCATTAATCAATAACCATAAACGAGATAAAAATGTTAACAGTCCTTAATATAGTTAATGAAAATATATAATCTTACATTAAAAAGACCGGCAATTCAGTAACATATGGAGTGGCTCCATTAATTCCAAACTGAGGAACTTTCCAATAAAGATGAACGACCCATCCACTTTGAAATTCAGTAGCGTCGGCCCATTACAGATTCAATCACACGGTAATTTTCAAGCTTGATATTAGGATTAAGGTATATACATCAACACTGTGTACGGATCGTTTCAAAAATGGCTAAAAGACTTTTCATGCGTGACCTCCAGCGCTTTCATGGATACCATCGGCATTAACATTCTTTCCTTCCTCGTTTTCCCTCCAATTTCTCATCATTTATTTACTTGTCTCGTTTTTCTAGAATCCTCCCTCTACTCATCATTTTTCCACAAAATTTCTCTCTCTCTCTCTCTCTCTCTCTCTCTCTCTCTCTCTCCAGCAACGAATTCTTAAAACTGTAAAACACGTATATGGCGCCAATATATGACATCCCAATGAAAAATCGGACACGGAGGGTAAGAAAAAAAAAGCCTCAAAGGTTATGCATATGAAATACAACATAAAACATGGATTGTATATATAATTTAAGATCAAAATGTCAGCACCTAAAACAAAGTTACAGCTTCCTCAACCTCATTTCACGGTCCAATCTGTCAGAATTTCAAGAATGAAAATGATAAATTTTGTTAATTAGGGCAGAAGATTGGTTCACGGAGGTTTGTAAAATTCTTAACGCAAAAGGTCCACAAATAATAAACAGTACAATATATCCAAACCCATCCAAGTACTTGAGTTACCTCTACATACAATTGTCAATGCTATTAATGCAAAGATAAGGAGAAATTTAATTTTGACATGCCATTCACAGGAAATTTCTCTGCCTAAATGTTCGGATAAGAACTTGATAAAACATGCAACATATTTTTAATAATAAAACCTAAGTGTAAACATATACAGATGAGATTATTGTAAGTTACAAGTAAATCTATTTTCACATTTAGTTTGATTAAATTTGCCTCTGATTTCTACATTTAACATATGTAACAAAAAAAATTCCAATTCTTTTTAACATATGTAAGAACTAAAATTCCAATATATAAATGTAACCGAGATCTAAAGATCCAGATTAACAAATGAAGAAATAATCAAAAGGAAAAGTCTCTAAACATTAATAATAATATTATAAATGTTGTTCCTGCGAAGTGAGTAAGAAAATACTAATCTTCCGTATTTTCTTAACAAAAGTCATCATCTGACATAAAGGGGGGAAAGCATTAGCTCTTGAACTCCGCTCGCATAAGATACGAAATCAGTCGTTAAGTTATGTCATCACAGTCTCCTCAACGTGCGCACAAGTTTATGTTACACACACACACACAAAGTACATAGATTTTATATATATATAAATATATATATATATATATATATATATATATATATATATATATATATATATATATATAATCTAATCCAACACAAACGGTCAGTTAGATATGGACAACAGAACTCAGCTATTTTCAACCATATAAATGAACATAACCATAGAATAAACTGGAATTGTCACATATAATCTATAGCAGCAACTGCCGGTACAAGAGTAATGAACATCTCAAAAGGAGCATGGGATTCAGATACAATCGACAAGATTTTCATTCAACCAACGCTTAAGAAGATTAAAGGAAGATTATCAGCGGGGGTGACCTAAATTGGCTTGCCTGTGGATGGACCTCTTGGTATAAATACCACCTTTTCTGTAAACTTTTCTCATTCATCTACCTGAAGAGGGAGACAGCAGTCTCTGAAATATAGTACTTTTCTCTCTATATTTTGGTGTTTTTATGGGCTCCTTTTATTAAATGGAATTCTGTTGTAACAGAACATTTTTACCAGTCATATATATATATATAATATATATATATATATATATATATATATATATATATATATATATATATATATATATATATATATATATATATATATATATATAACGTTCTACGACATGGCGGTTACTGGTAACTTGAACAATATAAGACTGTTGTAGGAGGAAGTACATCTCAGGTGGTCCTTAAAATACATTTATTGCAACGTTTCAAAACACAAAAGTTTGTTCCTTCTCACTTCTGTCTTTGATTTCTCTCTTGATGGTTGGTTCGGCAACAATTAGTTTCTACTTTTTTCATCTTGTTTATAATGTATTATGTCTTATATTAGTATTTTAGTGCTTTTAATGTTATTTTAATTGTTTTCTGTCTTTACAGCTTGAAAATTAAACCTTTGTGTTTCGAAACGTTGCAATAAACGTATTTTAAGGACCACCTGAGATGAACTTCCTCCTACATCAGTCTTATATATATATATAATATAATATAAATATAATAATATTATATTATATATATATATATTTGTTATATATATATATATGATATATATATATATTATGTATAGTATATATATATAGTATATATATATATATACAAAAGTTTTTTTTGCCACGAAGGAAAAAAATGAAAAAACGAGTTGGCCGAGTTTTTTCATTTTTCTCCTTCGTGGCAAAAAAACCTTTATTTATACATAGCATCACGTTTTATATACTTTGTGATCAAGTTATTCATATATATATATATATATACTATATATATATATATAATATATATATATATATATATATATATATATATATATAAAAGTAATATCGAAGGAGAGGGAAAAGGCACCATTGCTACCACTAGTATACTATGCCAACGTTTCACGACAATTGCTTCCGTCGTATTTTCAGGGCTACAATGATTTAAAAAAAAATCTTACAAAAAATCACAATAAAACATCGATAAAACCTGGGCCATGTTTCATGTTGAAGTTACATTCTTAACAACTTGTTTCAGGGATAACTGTTTTCCTACGAGGATGGTCTCCAGAAGGCTCTATGAAATGTTGAATGCCAGAATGAATCCAACTCCTACCACCTCAACTATACCGAAACTGAAAATGTCTGCTAATTTCCCCACCTAAATGACAACACCCTCAGGATGACATATCTTGCCATATTCCAGAGAACGTTCCCAGCAGTAGACCTGAAACTTACACTAAAGAAGTCACACTATCGGATCGATTCTGTAAGCTACAGCTACAGAACTGGATGTCTACTGACCAATCCAGAGCACTGAAATATAAGAAATCATGTAAAAATGGGCAACAATAATACTAATTATAAAGATTTTTCTATAATAGGACAAGCCCAAAACGAACTCAATATACTGGAATCGGTTATTATAAAGAAGACGGTCCCAACACTAAATGCTCAAACAACCTCTGTCCACTTGTTTATCGCTTAACCTTTTGTTTTTGTTTTCATTCTCTCGTCCTTTCTTGCTCTTGCAGTGTCTTAAGTAGAATAAACTTATGTTTTTAGTCTTATTACTTCAGCTGTTTAGGGTATTTCTTGTTCCTATTCTCCATGTTTTTAATTTGTTTTATATAATTCGTGTATATATCGATGTTTTAATGTAACTGTTTGTAAGATGGCTTTTTAATCATTGCAGCCCTGAAAATACGACGAAAGGAACTGCCGTGAAATGCTGGTGCAATCACCTATTATGAGATTCAGGGTCTCTGTAACACGGTTTTTTGGACTTTGCTCCTTATCAAAGCATCGGATGTAGCTGAAAGTTGACATATGTATATTTTACAACCACACACAAATTTTGTCAGCATTATCAATAACCTAAACCCGATAGTTTTAATTTTTATAGAGTAAAAATTATCTAGCCAACGCCATGGCCAATGATTACGAGCCAAGAGTCGAAAAACATTCATTACATAAACAAGGTAAACACCGTTTTACGAAATGTTGCCCCGCCCATCCACCAGACAGAAACTTCATTCACCTTGTTCCATCAGCTCTGAAACCCATAGCAGTCAAGAATGGCTAACAGGATTTGGAATTTTCCCCGTGGTGCAAAACTGCATTTGTCTTAAGACTTGTAACTTTATACAGTCAAGAGAAAGCCCATGGCCATACTTACTATAGCCTGAATAGGTAATTATTCAGTTTATAGTTTAAATCCAATGTTTATGGTCTGATTTGTAAATAGCGTAACATGATTATAATACTTGTAATGTCATTCAGGATTTTGAACATTTCCATTAACTATTCACTATGCCACCAAGAGAGAGAGAAAGAGAGAGATTGTATGTAATCAGCCTTTATATAACTATTTTTGTTCAAATAAGATTTTTATCCAAAGTAAATACAAGCTTATATGTGCTAAAATCTCCGGCAGACCAACAGATCATCCGATATTTCTTTTCTTCTTCTTTAGGCCGTACGACGTGTTGGATATAAAGACTTTATGAATGGCGGAACGATACATAGATGTGGGTGGGGTGCTAGCGTAGCAATATTACTGTAGTAGTAGCAGTAATATACATGAATTAAACGTTTCGGCCAACTGCTGGGATCCTTGAGGATCATTTAGCATTTCTTACAACTGTTCGAGAAAGGAGTTTTTATAGCCAATTTTAAATTTTCTAATCCAACAATGCCCATGATAGCCTTCAGTGCTAGCCTGAATTATAACGAGGCCAAAGTGGGTGGAGCCTCGTGAAGTCATCATTCTGACGATAATTATTGGTGAAGGTTTAAAGCAAAAATACGGTACCAGCTTTTTTTTTCAGTAAATAGGTAGATAGCCGATAAATAAAAATTGCTTGACATTGGATATAGCAGTTAAACTAGTCTACTATGTTTTTGAAAATTACCAACTATTCCCTACATCTTGTCAATCTGATTGTGACCTATAAAGTAGACTGTAATTTCTTAGGACACTTATTTTGGGAGTTAGACTAATAATCGAAGTTTTTTTGTATTTATTAATATTTTGTTGGTTTGTTCATTATGACAATTATCAGTGGAGAGGCTTCAGAGTTCATAAAAGTGTACTGCTTTGCTTGTATTTAAATTTGTATGTCATTGTTGCCAGAGGTCTAGCCTTCTTTACGTATAGCCAATCACCCATCGAGAAAGAGGGAAGAAATGCTGTCATAAGTTACGTAACAAGTGCGTTCGAAACTTTTCTCTGAGTAAGTTGGTCCGTCTTCAAAAAAGTCACTTTTACATTATAAGTACCAAGTTTATTAAACCTACGTAATGCAGAATACAGTAAAAATTTATGTGTAGATATAATGTGTATTCTGAATAAGCGTTATATTTATGAAATACATAGATAAAAAGTTATTGCGAAAAAACGTGTCACAGAGGCCCTGAATCTCATAGTAGTAGTAACAATGGTGCCCTTTCCCTTCGCCTTCGAGATTATATATATATATATATATATATATATATATATATATATATATATATATATATATATATATATAGAGAGAGAGAAGAGAACGAGAGAGAGAGACGAGAGAGAGTAGAGAGAGAGAGAAGAGAGAGAGAGAGAGAGATAGTTCAGGACCTTATTAAAACTGGATGATATCTAAAACAGATATTTATTAAAGAAAAGTTACAAGCTTTCTAGGATTAACAGTCCTAGAAAACTTGTAACTTTTCTTGAATAAATATCTCCGTTAGATACCATTCGGTTTTAATGAGGTCCTGTTAGTAACTGTACTAATACACAGATCAATTGTGTAAGCGATAAAGTTAGTATATATATACTATATATATATATATATATATATATATATATATATATATATATATATATATATATATATATATATATATATTATACTATATATATATATATATATATATATATATATATATATATATATGTGTTTCATAGCTAAAAATAAATATATATAATAATATATATATATATGTATATATATATTAATTATATATATATATATAGTTATACTAATATGTTTAATATTACATATATATATATATATATAATATATTATATATATATATCTATATATATATGTATATTAGTAAAAGTTATAAAATAGTAAAGTATATATAAATATATACGTATATGTTCATATATATCGATATATATCTATCGTATACTAT
>NC_061107.1:64433115-64453115 GCF_015104395.2 Macrobrachium nipponense
TTCAGGCCAGTCATAGGAGAGCAGTTAATCAGCTCAGCAGTCTGTTTAAGTTAAGATATAATTAAATTTTAACCTCGCGTTTACAAGGTCTTTCTCGAAACCCTCCTCCCAACCCATTTAAATGTCATGTTCCTTTTACTGCTACATTACCCTTTGTCCTCTTTACTATGACTGTACCACCTCAAAATGCAATGATCCCTCTTATCTATGACAAAAACATTTTTACTAATAATTAGTACCGCCACATTTATCACCTATTCAATCCATCTTACTAAACATATACTACACAAAATATTGATCTCATAAAATGCAAACCTTTAATTTGCACTGAACACCATCACTCAATGCCCATGAAGGGAAGTTGACTCTGGGTTATCATCCCCTCTATAAATTCTAACTTTTGCTTCCAAAGATGACACCAGACTTGGGCTGAAGTACAGGTACTTGTACTTGGACTTGAGTATAAATTTCTGAGAAATTGTACTTATATTTCCGACTTTAAAAATCAAAGTACTTGTACTTAGGCCGAAAGTAATTGACATATCAAGAATACAGGTACATTATCGTAAATAATTAAATAACTATAGCTGCTTTTACAATCACTATGCAGACTAAAATGAAATATTTTACTTATGTAAAAAGTATGTAATCTAAATAAACTTTAATAATATTAAGTACATCGGTTATAGTTACTAATGTACAACAGTAGCAATAAACTATCTAGAACTCTCGTGCCATAGGTGCCTGGCATATCTAGCTGAACACAACCACCCACACGGGTAGGAGGATTTTTAATAAAAAGAATATATATTAGCTTGATTTGTGCTGCACATGAAAATATTTTCAGCTTTATGTTGAACACCTCCATTTGGTATTAAAGTTTTTTGTCATATAGCTACTGGTGTGGTTAACAGTATTTGGGACTACATATAGAAATTTATCAGTGGCTTAAGAAATCATGTTTCTATATAATGTTTTGGTGATATGTGAATTTTTTGGAATGTTAAAACAAGGTAAATAAATATGACTACAACTATTATAACCTGTCCAATAACAAGTTGCAAGCTTCAACCACTCCAGCTGATAGTTTTAGAGTAACCACAAATGTTATACAAAGGGGGAATTAAATGTACCATCCAACC
Organism: Macrobrachium nipponense; assembly: GCF_015104395.2. NCBI lineage: Eukaryota > Metazoa > Arthropoda > Malacostraca > Decapoda > Palaemonidae > Macrobrachium > Macrobrachium nipponense. Next base: position 64,434,258 of record NC_061107.1, read on the forward strand.
AGGTTTCTCACAGCTTGGGCTGATACAGTAATTATTTTATGTTTTATTTTTTGGCATTATTACTTACCAGGATTAGCATTAACTGTGAACTTAGAAAATTATAATTTTCTTGTTTATTTTGTTGCAAATTGAATTTATATCATTAAAATTCTTATTATCCAATAAACTAGGATAACAGATTTTTATCATTCCTTTACTTGTGAACCCACTCACTTTTGATCATCTTTACTCACTACTAAGCCCTAAGGGCATCTCTTGACGCCCTGTGGGTTCAATGGGCTGAGACTTACTATCTAAAATTAGTATACAGAGCTGAGCTATATTTGCTTTTGTAAGATCATTATACCATATTACCATAATATGCTTGTTCATTAAATATTTGCTACTCGATTTGAAATAAATGTGTATACAAAATAATGAAAACCCGTTCAAAAGTACTCGTACTTGTACTCAAGTACATTATTAAGTACTTGGATATGGCCCAAAGCACTAAGCAAATCTTTTGTACTTGGTCTAATTTCTTCATCAGCAATAGAACTTGTTCACAATACTGGTACATATACTTGAAACCATCCATGGATGATACTATTCTTTTTTGCACACATCTGGTATTTTCCTTTTATCAACTATTCAGTGATGTAGCTCGCTTATTATCTTATTGTAAATTTATTGTACATTACATAAGATCTAAATTAGCATTCAACTCACAATTTTCTTGATGAATAACATCTTTCCCTTCTTACTAACACTTTCAAACTCTTTCACAATTATCAGCAGTTTATTTTCAAATAAATAATGTATCTCCTACAATACTTTAAGCACTGAAATCTTATCTTCGTAATTTAATGTCTACTTTGTTGTTACGAATCCAGGAATTGTTGTAGGTTCTTTCAATCTCTTTAACATAAAGGATTAGACACCAACAATAGAAATATGAGAAAAGAATATAAAATGAAAACTCACACACCACTGGAACACTTTTATTTACAACCTTGTTTACAACCAAAGGAAATGAAATATTACATCCTCTCAGCTTTCATTCAATGTTACAACAAATCAAAATAAATCAAAGCGGTTATAGATAAAGGGAACAGGTTATTGTTATTGTTTCTCCTAGAATCTGGGGATTGCGCAGATAGAGGGCAGAGAGGGCTGACGTTTTTCTCATCACAGGCAGGAAAGGCTGACTGCTTCTCCTCGTCCCAGGCAAGGAGAAAAATTGCTGGAGACAGTCTGTAGGGGAATCTAGCCTGGCGTCAGAAAGTTCATTGCTCATCCGTCTTCTTGTTTCTTGCCCTCTGTCTAACGGACGATTCTACGAGTTTATATAACCCTAAATTGGTGGGGCGAATGATGGCACCATAGGTGATTGTCATTTCCTTATTTGGAGATTCTTGAATTTCTGCATGACGACAGGTACCTCAAAACCGCACATCTGACTAAATACCAACAAGAGTATAAGCAGAAATCCTATTCCAACTGGGGTAATTTACAAAGGCGTTTCATCGGGGACCTCATGAGGCCACAAAGTGATACCATGTGATATCGACAGGTGATGGAAACTTCTCGGTATTTCATGACACTTGTCCCAACTTCTAACTTTTCTAAAAAGTAAAAAATCTTAAAAATCTTGTTTGTACCAGTACTTTATGTCAAGAAAATAAATCAAGAAATGAATTTTGTAATAATAATTGGAATGGGAATCAAGATTAATAACAAGGATACAATTTGATCTATTAGAAGACAGAACAAAAGCGAACAGATGACATTTAATAGAAAAAAATGTTGCCCTCAGACCTTTTCAACTGAGACGTTAGAGGTGTTTTTTTTTTTTTTTTTTTTCCCTACATAGTCTTAGGTCCGCAACTACAGCTTTGTAGGTTAACCATCTCGGCAGTGAATGAGGAAAAGGGCAAACCCTGAAGGCGTTCTAATAGAGATTGCCCTGATCGCAGTTTGATGGTCTCGCCCCTCCCAATTTCAAGTCCCCTTGCCCCCCTCCCACATGAAATCTTCAGGTTGAACAATGGATCCTGATCCTCTTTTCCATTTATTCTTACCTAGATTACATCACAGAGTACAGAGTATAACTTCAACAACAAAACTTTCTTTTAGATCCCACCGCTAAAGCCATCAAAGTCACTATATAGACCTCTCCTTTCTCATCTCGCTTCCCTAACCTATACTTGTATCTCTTATTCGCTTTACCCAGCCTATATCGTCACTATCATCAAAATTCTCTCTCTCTCGCCATACGACTTCTTATTCAAGGCGAAGAAGATTGGGAATTTGATATCATTTTATTAAGTGTTGATCAGAACATCTAATGTCCAACGACGCAAAAAGCTGCACGAGATCATTTTACTGCAGTCGAGGGCAGAGATACAACATCCTACCTTATTGTATGGGACGTAAGTCCTATAAAAATCAAATTGTTTTTTTTTTATTTATTTATTTTTTACAAACCGTATTAGTCCTTTTGTTTCTGTCAGAGCTAATGCTGATCTCTATTATTTCAAAGAATGTCATTGTTTCACCACATCTGTTTATCAACTATAGGTCAACAAAAAGTGTCCAATTTAAATATATACCTATATATATATAGATATATATATATATATATATATATATGATATATATATATATATCATATATATATGTATATATATATATATATATTATATATATATATATTATATATATATAGATATATATATTATATATATATATATATATATATATTATATATATATCTATATATATTATATATATATATATATATAATATAGATATATATCTATATATATATATATATATATATTCTATATATATATATTAATATATATTTTCGTGTGTGTTTGTACGACCATACACGAAACATAAAGGTTTCATTTTAGTATTTATAAATACTAAAATAAAATACTTAAATCAATGAAAGGCATATTATCTAAATCATTTTCTTACCTGCCATCGTTTATCCAACCGGAACAGCTGAAAAATCTAATCACTAGAGAGAGTAATTACTTTATGCTTGTACCCTTATGCATCAAGGAGCCTATTGTTTAAAAGAACTTCCAAATACAGCGTCAAGACAATACGAGTCCATCGATCCCTTAGGAATAACTTCGTTAGAAGGGACTCGGACACCTGAATAAAAAGAGAAACCTTAACAAAGAAAGCTATTCAAATGATGAAATTAAAGAACACCTCATTATCTATGGTGAAAGCCTTTGTAAATACGATTAATGTGCAACCCTGGTGGATTGAATAATGCTATAGTCAATAACCAACAACCTGCTACAAAAAAAAAAAATTAGTTCACAGGAACTAACGTCGAATCATAGATAGATAGCTGGATTACAATACTTTTTTCTTCCTATTGCAGCAACAGGAGTCACAGAAATAAGGAAACGGAAATAACGGTTAAATATACAGTATGCTGAGAAATGCATAACCCACATTAATAATATTCTATCTGTCTCTTGCACACACACACACATCTGTGTGCGTGTGTGATCTTCAATAACAAGGGAATCTACAGTGAAAGTATGATTACAGCCACAATTACCATGAAACGTCAAGGATAAACGCCTATGAAATAAAAATCCAAAACAAAAGCTTCTTCCATATATAATAAAGCCTTCATCAGCGCACCGAATCCAATTACCCACAAAGTGCTACTCTCCTTCACCTTGCGCACTCTCTTGGATTCCAGAATAAAGGACTCTTCAGTTTTACTCTCTTCGCCATCTATGGAGACCTTGATAGGTCGTCTTCGTCAACCTCTTAACAATTCCCTCCTTTCACCCGCGTTTCGTCTATCACTCAGTCCACATAACACAACCACATCAATACACATTCATGCATCTCTTGTTAACACTTGTTTGCATCCGTACGTATCGTATTGTGGATCCTACTTATACTGCATATAATCTGTAAACTACGCCTTCCAACAACATCCTCCCTTCTCTCATTCACATTCAGTAACCGCACTTCCCTTGCCATGATGAACTTCACTCCTAAAATCAAGTTGTATCTATTTTAATTTATTATTTTCAGGTTCTTCATTCCATATTTTTGGCAATTTATTTACAATGATTCTAATAGGGATGTTTACATTTGCTTTCATCATATGGACTGCTTCTTTAGGTGCTTTAACATCCTCTTCGTTTCCTTTTATCCCTACATGGGCAAGGATCCAACATTACCATATTTTTTTTCATTAAAATATAACTTATGGAGTTAAAAGTTAATCTGTTTCACAATATTATTTTTAGGATTGTAACTTTTATTGGCTTCAGGAATTAAAATAAATATCAAAATTATTAAATGAGTGTTCTTTGTTTATTTTTATGGCTGATGTTATTGCACATAACTCAGCTGTAATCATCGATGAATATTCGTAAGAGAAAACTGATATATTCTGTCTTGGGACACTGCAACATATCCCACTCCGTGCTCTGTATATATTGCGTAATGTGGACCTTTTCGGCTCATTATGCTTTACTGTATGTTGTCTACAGTGTTCTGGTGTCTATGAGTAACTTTTTGATAAATATTTCAAGTGTGTATAAATTCTCATTTTATTCATTGTCCAAAGAGGAGGTGATTTTACTGTTAAAGGCACTTGTATACTGATATTCATGAATTCAAATAATCTTTTAGCTCTAATTGGGAAAAGTGGTGATGGTTACTTATAAATAAATGAATTCTTACGCCCTGTTCACTGGACAACGGGAAATTCCCAACCCGTTCCACTATACTGACTGGCCGAGTATGGAGACAGAACACTGCTTCAGAAGCAAGAGAAAATATAAACAGCTGGAAGTGCCCGACGGCCATGCCCTCTAATGTGGACAGGGTCTAAGAAAACTTTTCATCATTATTAGCTTTCTATGGAGAAAGAGCTAGTCCACCACATTCAAGGTGTAAAGATGATTTTGGTGATAATCTGAAGGCTCTTGAGCATATTCTAAGGCCTTCGTTGTGAACAGGGTCTAACATTTTTAGAGCTGCGTCCAAAAGCTGAGCCATATACTTTGCATCCATAATCAATGGTAGACAGCACTGCTGCTTTATACAGAACATTAAGGGTAAATCTATTTGTTCCACACGTAGAGGCTGATAATTTTCTAATTAGATTCAATGCACTTTTCCATTTTTATTTCACGTATGTTAAGGGGCTTTCCAGTTTAAGTGAATGGAAAGGAATATGGAATTTAGGTTTGAAGCCAAGCACTGGAATCCAAAGGATTATTCAGCGCTATAATGAATTTGGTCTGAAATGCATGTTAGTGAATTTATAAATGAATGAATAAAATAATAAAGTATTTTAAAACTAAGGTAAAAATTTATATTCGGTAAAAATTGATATTTGGTAAAAACTGATAACCTCCATAAAAAATTATAACTTTAAATTTAGGATATGCATACAATCTTAACTGTAAAATAGTAAAAAATAAAATATATACATAAAAATACTTACTATATACACAACTGTAAGTGTATAATTATACTATACTTGGCAATGTACCAAGAGTTCAAATATTAAATTTCAATATAAGGAATGTCACAATGTTATTAACAACTACATCAGGACCAAGCAGTTTTGCTATATCTCTGCCCACTAACCCCTGTTTTTGCCATGCTGCAGCATACCTTCGGCAATGTAATAACATGTGTTCCACAGTAAGATGAGAGTGACATTGTATACACCCTGGTGCAGTTCCCCCATCTAAAAGGAATCTGTGGGTCAATCGAGTATGGCTAATTTTCATACAGTATAATATAATTTCTAACTTACGGTTTTGTTGGAATCCAGATGGACAATGTTCAATATTTTGTCTGATCTTCCTACACTTTGTATTGTTGGCCAGAAGGGGAGAAGACCAACGTGCTTGTCATTTATTTTTGATATATGAACGAACAGTTTATTTCATATCGGTAGCGGGCGTATGATGGAATAGATTGTCTTCTATAGTAATGATATCTCTAGCTTCATGGTCAGCAAGTTCGTTACCTACAATGCCTACACGGGCAAGGACCCAGCAATAATGGACTAATTTGAATTTGGAAGCAACCCAATACAGCCATTCTTGAATACATTGAATAATTGGATAGATGGATGTATGATATTTAAGGCTAAAGCACAGGCACTGAGGCCAAGAAGGCCATTCAGCGCCGTAATGAAGGTTAAACAAATTGAATTATAGTAAATGAATTAATGACTTAGTGAAAGAAATGATTAATAAAATTAGATGTGACCAATAAACCCTTAAACGCCGAAGCGGTAAAAAAAAATTGTCTCCCATGGGCCGGAGGTGTTTCGGAGTGAGCGCGGAAGCGGAAAAAATATTTTTTTCAAAAAACACAGCGCGCTTAGTTTACAAGATAAAGAGTTCATTTTTGGCTCCTTTTTTTGTCATTGGCTGAAGTTTAGTATGCAACCATCAGAAATGAAAAAAATTATCATTATCATGTATAAATAATGCGATATATGATAGCGCAAAAACGAAATTTCATATATAATTGTATTCAGATCGCGCTGTGCGCAAAACGGTTAAAGGTAACAAGTTACTTTTTTTTTGTAATGTACACTAAATTGCAATCATTTTGGTATAAAACACATTGTAAAACGATAAAAGCAACACAGAGAAAATATTATCACAAAATGATGCATGAATTCGTAACGCGCAGACGTAAAAAAATATATTTTTTTTTAATTCACCATAAATCTACATATTGTTATAGAGACTTCGAATTTGTTTCAAGATGAAGATAAATTATGGAATATTACGATACTGTAAGAGTTTTAGCTTACAATTGCAGTTTTCGACCATTTCGGACGAGTTAAAGTTGACCAAATGTCAAAATTTTTTTATAATTTTTTTTTTATATGCAATTATTTCGGAAATTAGAAAAGCTACAACCTTCAAATATTTTTCCTTTTATTCTACATGAAATTGCGCACATTTTCATATATAAAACGCTATGAAATGCCTAATATGAAACGGATAAAATTTTCCGAGAATGCGATGTACGCATTTCGGAGATTTATGGCGGAGAATCCGCGCGCGGAGGGAAGGAAAGTTTTTTTCATAAATTCACCATAAATCGAAATATTGTGCTAGAGATTTCCAATTTGTTGCAAAATGAAGGTAAATAACTGAATATTACTAAAATATAAGAGTTTTAGCTTACAATAGCGTTTTTCGACCATTTCGGTAGAGTCAAAGTTCACCGAATGTGGTTTTTTTCTATTTATCGTGATTTATATGCAAATATTTCGAAAATGAGAAAAGCTACAACCTTCAATTATTTTTCGTTGTATTCTACATGAAATTGCGCACATTTCCATATATAAAACTTTATGTAACGGCTAATTTTAAAATGGTGCAAACATTACCACAATCGCATGTATGATTTTTTCGGAAGAGTTACCGCGTGGACGTAAGGAAAAAGTTTTTTCATAAATTCACCATAAATCGAAATATTGTGCTAGAGACTTCCAATTTGTTGCAAAATTAAGGTAAATAGTTGAATATTACTAAAATATAAGCGTTTTAGCTTACAATTGCGTTTTTCGACCATTTCGGTAGAGTCAAATTTGACCGAAGGTTGAAATTTTGGCACTTATCGTTATTTATATGGAAATATTTCAAAACTGATAAAAGCTACAATCATGAGTATTTTTTTGTTGTATTTTAAATGAAATTGCACACATTTTCATATATAATACTTCATGTAACAGATAATTTAAAACGGTGCAAAAATTATGTCAAAGTGACGAAATAATTTTTGAGATGTGTCACATACATTTTAGTGCGATAAGAAAGAAATTCGCGCTTGCGCGCCTGCGTAACGATTGTAAACAAAACAACGCCTTGATCCGTAAACTCCCAGCATCCCCCAAGGCGCGTGATTCAAAAGTTTTTGGCTGGTAGGCTTATAAGTATTTTTCTGCGAATTTTTAAAAAAACTTTTTTGAGTCGACGTAAGGTACGTCCATTCGGCATACGGGAGACATTTTGACTCGACGTTTAATACGTCCATTCGGCGTCTAAGGGTAAATAAAATAAAAATATGAAGTTTAATGAAAGTTGCAATATATATTAAAAATAGTTTAAAGTCTTTAAAAATCTGTATGATATATATAAATAATAAACTAAATATAACTAAAAATTTAATTAAATATCATTAAAAATTTGTACAAACTTTAAAAAGGAGACGAGAGCAGAAATATCTGCTTCATCTCCCAAGATATTCGAGAGGGATTTACCCTGGAAATATCTTTCCCTTTGGTTAAAATATCTGGGGCAAACCATCAGAATGTGCTCCACTGTTAGTATCTCGTCACAGTAAGCACACACTTGTGGGCTGCTTCCTTCTAAAATAAACTGATGGGTTGAATAAGTGTGCCCACTCCTTAATCTCGTTAAAATAAACTCTGTCCCTCTACCAAACTGGAATGACGAAGCCACGGCAATATATTTTTCCTAATATTTCTATACTTATTATTAATGGCAAGAAGAGGAGAAGTCCACCTTTCTTGCCATTTACTTAATATATAAGACCTAATAGGATCTTTTAGGTCTGTATGAGGCAGTTTCCTGAAATTCGTTTCTTTTAAAACGCTAGCAGCTTTCACTTCCCTGTCTGCAGTCTCGTTTCCGTGAATCTCCACGTGAGAAGGGACCCAACAGAAAGAGACTGATTTACGCAAACAATATACACAAAATAGCGACTTCTGAACTTTTTGAATTAATGGATGAAAGGTGTAAATTTTTTAATAGCTTCTAAAGTGCTTTTAGAATTTGAGTATTTGACAAAATTAGTATCAATACTTTAAAAAACTAAATCCAGGGCAGAGACTACAGCTGTTAATTCGGCAGTAAATATTGATGCACAGTCCGGTAATTTAGTTGTATATGCTGTACCACCAAGGATAACAGCACACCCAACACCACTATCCGACTTTGATCCATCTGTAAAGATCTTCACATAATTATCATGGGTAATGTGGTGCTCCAAGAATTTTCCCCTAATCTCTTCTTCAGTGCAGTCCTTTTTGTTAAATAATTTCTTGCATACTAATGTTTCTGGAATTAGCCATGGAGGATTTACAGGATATTCTACTTCAAGGACTTTCTGAGATGGTTATCCCTAACAACATCCTTATTCAGTCGAATTTGGAATGGTTTAGAAGCTATTGTACCAGAGAAATTCCGCGAGTCTGTTTCCTTGAGTACTTGAAAGGAGAGTTTCTTGGGAGCACTTTTCATTCTAGTCACGCAGATGATCTGTGTCGACATATATGCTTTCAACAGGAGAAGTTCTAAAAGCCCTTGAGCATATTCTCAACCCCATGTTCTGTACAACATCCAATTCCTTTAGCTTGGTTTTACAAGCTGAGGAATAGATCTGACAGCCATAGTGTAGCTTGGAGCGACACAGCGAGTCATATGGCCTCAAAAGTGATTTCTTATCAGCCCCCCAACTAAATCCAGAAACAACCATTAAAATATTCAAAGATTTTTTAACATTAATCTTTAGCGCATTTATGTGGCTGATCCATGTTAATTTGTGGTCAATAATCATCCCCATAAGGAATGGAAGATCCTTTTAAACTAAGTGTGGTAAATCTTACTGCAACTGTTTTCGAAAAGGAGATTTTAAAACCATTCTTAGTAATTGCAGTAATAGACCTTTGCAGATGTTTACATATTGACAATGAATCATATCCTGTGCAGTATATTGCAAGGTCATCGACAAAAAGTGAGCATTTAACAGGAGGCAAGATTTTTTCAACCACACTATTTATTGCCACTGAAGAGAGTGTTACACTTAAAACGCTTCCTTGGGGAACTCCTTCCTTCTGCACAAAAGGTAGGGAGAAAGTGTTTCCCATTTTACCTTAAAAAATCTGATCATTCTTCCACATAAGCCCATCTTGTGCAATTGTTTCATTATGCCATTTCTCCAGGCAGTGTCATACGCTTTTTCGAGGTCAAAAAATACTCCAACGGTCTGACATTGTTTGGCGAATCCTTGCTGGATTTGGCTGGTCAGCCTCAGCAATGGATCAAGGGTGGAGTGGTTTTTTCTGAAACCAAAGTGAAATGATGATATTAATCCTTTAGTTTCTAAGTGCGAAACTAGTCAAGTATTAATAATTTTCTCCATCAGCTTATACACACAGCTGGTAAGAACTATTGGGCTATAGCTGGTGGCCAAGGAAGTATCTTTATTACGTTTTTTAATAGGAACAACTAAGTATATTTTCCAGTCACTGGGTAAAATTCCAGTTTCCTACATTTTGTTTATATCTTGATTAAATATTTTTTGGCATCGTCTGGGAGGTGTTTAAGCATTTCATATATGATTGTATTCTCACCTGGAGTTGTGGATTCACTAGAGGAGAGTGCCTCCCGTATTTCCCTCAAGGAAAACCTGTAGTTGTATGGTTCAGATTTTCCTAAATAAAATTTTAGAGTCAATTCATAATTCCCAATTTTAAAAAATTCTTGAGAGTAATTGTTGGCGCTGTAAACTTCAGAAAAGTGTTTTCCTAGCTCATTGGCAACTTCAGTGTGCTCTGTGATCAGTCATTTATTTTTAATGAGGGTAATGGTGACGCAACAAATTTCCCACTCAGTTTCCTTATTTTGTGCCACACCACTTTCAGTAGAGCCTTTGAGTTTATTCCATTTATATAATAAAGCCAACTTTCTCTTTTGGCTCTCTTATAAAAGCGCCATTACTTGGCTAAAGCATGTTTGTAGATTAATTTAGACTGAGGAGAGCCACTAGTTTTGTAAGTTTGTAGCACTTCCTAGTACCTTTGCTCAGAATACCACAAGTCTTATTCCACCAGGGAACTACGGGTCCATGAGGTTTGCCTTTTGTTTTGGGAATCGAGTCTTCAGCACTTTTCAGAGTAGATTCAATAAAGTAATCATAAGCATCTAGATGAAAATGAAATGACTCAAACTCCCTATCTAGTACTGGGCTGCTTCGCAATCATCAAAATTATCATGCTCCGCAGAGAACAAAGAACACCTTTTCTTGTTTTCACACAAGTTTTTAATATGGTCATATTCAAAACATTTGTGACACTGTTTAGGATTTCTTTTATATTTTTTAACCTGCATCCTCTCATGGTCAACAATGATAGTATCAGGTAGGTAATTGGAGAAGGTTAAAAGGATAGCTGAATCCCCTCCTAGTTTTTTTACATGAGATACACAAGGAGGACATGAATGGAGACAGGAGGTTTAAAATTAGATAGTAAAATTTCTTGGGTTTCATTACCAGCTTTTATTAGCCAGTGCTTTCTGTAACATTTTAAATTTCCAACGGGAATGGAACTTACCTTGCTCTCAATACATCAGTAGCCTTTATAAAATTTTTCCCTTCCTCCTTATACCTAGCAACACGCCATATAGGGGTAGGAAGAGCTCTGGTACATGGGGCTGGTTCACGTTCTTCATTCTTAGGGATAAAATCAAATGGCCCATCATTTAAATTTTTCACTGAAAATGCTTTTGGGCTTAGGACTGAATCATTGAGAAGTGGACATGGGGTCTTTATTGTGCCTCACTAGCTGCCAAGGGTGAGGAAAATTTAACATAAGCAGAAAATGACTTCTTGTATTTTTCTAGAAGTAATTTCATTCTTTCCACCTTACCAAATTGTTTCATTACACTATACAAACATTCATAATCTAATGACAAATTTATATTACTGCAATAAAGGACTCTATGATTTAGATCAAACCCACCAAATTTACTAACACCTGGTGTCTTGGCATTTGGTTCTGTCCGACAGATGAGCTCATAGCCATGTTCATGCAAGAAGTCATTATCAGCGTCAGTAATTTGTCGGATCCAGGGAAGGGAAAACTAGTAATCAAATCCATAAAATTATGCCAGTTCACATTCAGAAGTCCGAAAAGTGTGCACCCAACACCCAAGAGCCCCGCTGATACTCCAACAGCACATCAGAAAGGGAAACCAAGGCAGCTTCTAATGCCTAGACTCCCCACCCCAACAAACCGCCCAAGCCCACAAAGCCATCCCAAGATACTAAACACGCACACACAAGACCATCTCACACAAACCGGCTCATCTGCACACCCAAAACTGTTTGGTTTTATCAAAAAAGTATCATGGGTCAGTCAAGTATTCGCATTTTCCAATGGCACAAGTGAGAATTAACTCCCAATAGTCCACCCCATTTCCTACTCTTTCGGGTTAGCATCAATATGCTTGCAGTGGCCCAGGTATAAGCCAATCCACCTGCTGGGAGTTCTGCCCCCACTAATGGGGACTGACTTCCCACTCCAATTGTATTGGTGGGCTTCCGGACAGAAGCCAGTAGTCCTATCCCCAAACACTAGCCCCCATAGACTCCAATGGTTCCGCCCTCAAGAAAACAATGGGAAAATCCCATCGACATCTCTTAGGTCCAAACCATATCGGATGGCGACTCAACCACCACAACTCCCACAATTAGCTCTGAATGCAAACCCCTTCCAAAGCACAATCCCTTCTCAGACTCACCTAAGCCGTGAAACCTTACAAAAGCGGAAAATTCCACTAAATTTCTCAAAAAAATTATTAAAAAAGACTCATGGACTCAAAACCAGGAACAAATTCCAGGGGTTCAAGAACCCCCTCACCACTTCAAGGTGGTATCACTTTGAGGACTGAATAATTGGATGTTTAGGGGTATATGCTTAATGGTCATGAGTGCACTATAAGAATCTGAGTATATGGTGAAAGTACTACCCTGTAGAGCAGAAGCAACTTCAAAAGATTTGGCAAATGCAGTTAATTCATCTGTATATACAGAGGCATTATTTGATAGTCTGCCAACATATGAACTATTACCATAAACAACAGCACAACCAACACCACTTGATGTTTTTGATCCATCAGTGAATATTTTAACAGAACCTGAATGTATTTGATAATGATCAAGAAAACGAGCCTTCAATTCGTTGCCATTAACTGATGTTTTAACAGCAGCTTTTTGACAGACCGATGCTTCTGGGGTTAACCAAGGAGGCAAGTTAGAACAATGCATTGCCTTAATTTTTTGGTTTTTAATAGACACATTGTTCACGGTGGCATTATTTCATGCAAGAAAATGTTTGGATGCTCTAGCTTTAGCACACTGATGTGAGTCATTTTGGTTATGAATGGACGCTGCAGGGTTTTCAGTGGACCCTCTTAATTTTCTCAACATGTACCGCAGTCCCAGTTCCTCTTGATGTAAATCTAGATGGAGCTCTTCAGTGTCAGTATATAAGCTTTCAACTGGTGATGTCTTAAATGCACCAGAGCATATTCTTAGACCAGTATGTTGAATTACATCCAATTCCTTAAGTTTGCTTGTACTTGCTGAAGAGAAGAATTGGGAACCATACTCAAGCTTAGATTTACATAATTGAGTCATATAACCATAGAAGTGACCTCTTTTCAGCACCCCAGTTAAAACATGAAAGTACTTTTAAAATGTAAAGGGACTTCTTTACCTTAATTTTCAAGGTATAAGTGTGTCTTTCAGTTAATATGTGGGATGGTTTCCTTTGAAGTACTTCTAGTAAAATGAACCGCTACAGTTCTGGAAGAGAAGAATAGAAAGCCATTGTCATCCACCAAATTGCTAATTTCATTAACTGACTTTTGCAAGAGATTACTCTCTGCAATATCATCAAGACGCCTTTACTGGAGGTGATCCACATTCAACAACGCTGCTTATAGCCACAGCAAATAATGTGACACTCAATACACTGCCTAGTGGGATGCCTTCCTCAAGCTCAAAAGCATTAGACAAGGTATTTCCAACTCTAACCTCAATATGCCTATCACTTAGAAATGATATGATAAAATTTAACATATTACCTTGTATACCAATGTCATGAAGAAGCTTAATAATAACAAAACACCAAGTGGTGTCATAGATTTTTTCGAGATCGAAGAATACTCCATTAGTCTGACTGTGCTTTGAGACACCTTGCTGAATTTGGGTTGGTAATGTTACTAATGGATCCAGAGTGGAAAGATTTCTCCTAAAGCCAAATTAGACAGATGATAACAAACCATTTTTCTCTAGATACACATTAGTCAGCAGACCTTTCCTCCTTATATGGAGAAATGATAATGAGGAATACATGAGATTGTGAAGGTATTAATGTTTGTTAAACTGTCTTTCGTTATGCTTCTGTTTTTGTTCCACAATTTGAGGAAACATTCATTACACCCACACGTGTTTTTGTGCCATTCTTTTTTCATTCTCTTGCTACACCAATTACTCTTCACCCATCACATAATTTTTGTCTACTATTTGCTCATCTAGTATTTTTTGATGTTCTAGGTATTCAATTCCATTGATTTTATTGCGTTTTTAGGAGACAAGATTCTACCATTATATAATTTTGCCCACAGTTCAAACATTTTTTGCTACCACACTACCACTGTGTGGTATGTTTATCAGATCTACAATACCTGTATATAGATGTATTTCGGCAATTTTTCCTTGTATATCCATACTTACTAGAGTTTTGGCGCTGTGGTTTTCAAACATGTGGTCTTAGTACTCTGTTTTGGCCCATGATTTTAATTTGTAAGGGTAATTTTGGACTTCGTTTTATTTTTGCTATTCTCAGTTTTTTTTTCCATTATAACGTCTACTGAATATACTGTATATATCGTAATCTTGCACATTCTTGTACCTCTCTTTAAGGGAATCCAGTAAAGTATTCATTGCTACTGGCTCCTCCCTATTATCAGGAAGTACTATGGTACCCCGTACACCGTTCATGTTGTCATCTTTTATATATATATATATATATATGTTGTGGTTTCTATCAACCACATCTGGTCTCTATTTGTCTGAATGACATTTAAGAGGTTGGGTGTCTACTTAGTCAATAATTTTCTAGTTTTAAAGCAGATATTTTTTTGTCTGTTTCCAAGGTCTGGCCAACTTCCACTTTCAAAGAGGGAATCGAAGTGAGTGAAGGTTGGGTTAAGACGATATTTACTTTTTCCGGGCGATTTATATGGTTTAAATGCTGTTCATTAATTGGGACTTCCTGGGAATGGTCCATTGCCATTCCAGAATTTGTATAACAAAGAAAATTAATTTCGTCCAGGATGCGGTCCCTCTCACCAAGGCGGCCCAAGAGGGATGATAGTAATACTGTTAACTGCAGTGGTAACTGCCCTGGAATCCCCACCTGGATATACACCATACCAACAGTGCCTTAATTGTCGTCAGTCCGTCGAGATCGGATCCAGCATTGAGGGCATGGTTTGACATGAAAATTTCCCCTCCATCAAGCTAAAAGAGTAGTGAATTCCATAATCCAAGGTCGTCAACGAAAAAGAAAGGAGGGAAGGGGAAAATTTCTAGGAGGAGGAGTAAAGAAGTTAAAAGTTCCCAATGTCCCGTTGAATCGACCGCAGGGAAAGTAAGCATAAAAGAACATAGTCTCTCTGCGCTGGATCCCTAAGGCCCCCACCTCGTCAAGGAGTTGGGATCAGGGGGAAAGTTGAATTAATTAATTAAAATATATATATATATATATATATATATATATATATATATATATATATATATATATAATATAATAATTATACATGATATATAATGAATAATAATAATAATAATAATAATAAGAGAGAGAGAGAGAGAGAGAGAGAGAGAGAGAGAGAGAGAGAGAGAGAGAGAGAATCTCCGGCAGACTGACTATAGAGGGCTGCACCCTCCTTAATGTTGATGCCCGGTAGCAGAACCATCAGTCAACGGCAACAACCTAACTTTATTGTCAGCGTCAGCAGCTTACCCATCACCTTTATCTTTACGCCTTGACAATTTATAGAAGGTTTAATGGAGTCAAAGCCCTTTAATCCGCCCTACACTGTACGTAGTGATAAACCTGAGACTCTTTTGTATCTGGATGAACATTAGCTTTCTGTCAACATCTTCTTTAATCCGTTTCAAACTAAAGAGGAAAAATCACAAGGCATCTCGCCAACAGAAGTTTTATATAAACAATGCAGAGTAATCTCGTCTGTCTTCGTTAAAGGCAATTCGATTCTTCTCCATCAATGGAGGTTTTAATCCTCCCCGCTGGACGCAGTTTTATTAAGACATCCTGTTACTAAAGTGATAACGAACTTGTTCTTTGAAGATGAGAGAAGCCAACGTTGTCTCAAAGTGTATTACTGAGGCGAATAATTGGTAAGGAAGGGGATTAACAATTGATCGCCATCCACGATATTTTTTTATGCCAGACCCCACCAACCCCAACCCCCGCGATTCACCCCCTCTCCCCCACACACATAAAGTCCTTCGTAAACAGAACATTAATTTTTACGCTATACACTAAGAGCTAAATAGAAAGGCAAACAATTCTATCTTTCCGTTAACTAGGCTTTGGATTTTCTTTTCGAATATTTTCCTCTCGTTATCTTCCCTTCTACCGACTCCTTCTATCAGCTTTACTTCTCTCTTAATTTTCTTACTGGTATGAATGTAAATTATATCTAAAAGTTCCACAAAGTTATCACAATTCGGGAACAAAATATACTTCCTCCTCCTATCAAAAGTCACTACACATCAGGCGTATCTATATTTTCGAAACATGAGCAGTCATAAAGTAGTCAAAAGGACAAATCTCTAAAGAAAAAAATGTCGCGTAAGCATCATATCGACATTCGTTTTATAAGAATGTAAACAATTATTTCAGCACGTCCACTGTTCCGAATATCCCTCCTTTGCCGTCTTCCTACACATTGCCACAGACGATGCGTTTGCGACTTATGGAATGGATACCATCTTCTCTTCCAAAAGTAGTCAAGAACCAGTAATTAAGATGAGGTATTCTGGTCATTAGTGGGCAGGTCCATGTCTGTCAAGCTTTACATAAATTTGCACTGGTATTATACTGGTCAAGTGTGTGTGTGTGTGTGTGTGTATATATATATATATATATATATATATATATATATATATATATATATATATACCAGGTGTTTCGAAATTAGAGCCCACACTCCACAGAACAAATGGAAAGTTATGAATATATATATATATATATATATATATATATATATATATATATATATATATATATATATATATATATACCAGGTGTTTCGAAATTAGAGCCCACCCACTCCACAGAATAAATGGAAAGTTATGAAGTTTTCTGCTACAGCCCATCTCCAAGTTTCTATTAAGCTATTTTTCATTTTACATTTCTTGTATTTTCAGACTGAGTGATGGAGTTAGATAGAGCCATGGCTAACGACTCGGAGGAAATCAGATGGATTGACCAAATCTGGGCTATAACCTTCAGAGAGGCCAGGGATGCTGGCGCATCCTTCATTTCACATTCCTGGATAGCTAAATACATTAAAAGAGATGAATCCTTTGTAAAAAAAAAAAAAAAAAAAAAAAAAAAAAAAAAAAAAAAAAAAAAAAAGGAACAAAAATCCATATGACTGTCATCGTGAAAAGAGTGAGACTCTTGGAAGGCCTGAAGTCCTTTCTCAGGAGTCAAAAGACATCATTGAAAGTCTATGCGTAAATTGGCATGTGAACTAGAAACAAAAAGGGGAAAGAAGAGAAGTTATAGTGCTGTATATCGTGAGTAGAAGAAATCTGGTATCAAGCCATTTCATGTTATCACCAAGCCCAACATTACTCAGCATCAGAGAGAAAACCGTGCATGGTTTTGTGGTTCATTTCTTAAAGATTGGGATGAAGTGGACTTTCTTTATGTTGCCACATCAGATGAATTCTTCATTTACACAGCCAGGAAGTCAAATCATAAAAATGACATCATTTGGGCAGCAAAGTTGGATGATATCAGCGATGACGTGCACAGCCAAACGGTTAATGTGGATCATCAAAGAAAAAGGACAGTCATGGAATGGCAAATACTTCTGAGAAACTGTGCTTACTTGTGGAGTATTTCCTTTCCTCAAAGATCCTGAAAATGTGAAATCTGTTGAAGAAGTCACATTTTTGCATGATAAGGCACTAAGTTTCAAGGCTCTTCAGACACAGGAGATGCTTCAAAACAGTGGTATCGATTTCTTCTCATCAAGAGAATTTCCAGGTAGCTCCCCGGACCTTAATGTGTGTGAAAACATTGGTAGAATCTTACAGGATCGTTTTGAAGCACTCAGAGTGAACTATGATGATATACCAAGTCTCAACGACCTGCAAAGAGAGGTGACCGAAGTGCTCAGGGAAATTGAGTTTGAGTCTTAGCTTTTTTGCTATTTGCTGAAATCATACCCCTCAAGAATGCAGGCTGTGGTACGGGCAGATGGATGCCACAAAATGTTAAACACTCAGAGAGAAACTTTAATAAATACCTGTTCTGAATTACTTTCGTTTTTGTCCACATCAATTTTAGTTTATGCTGTAGAGGGGGAGGGGGCCTCTAATTTCGAAACGCCCTGTATATATATATATAGATATATAGTATATATATATATATATATATATATAATATATCTATATATTATATTATATATAATATTATTATATATATACAGGGCGTTTCGAAATTAGAGCCCCCCTCCCCCTCTACAGCATAAACTAAAATTGATATATCACGCTTTATATACCCTCTTCCACAGGGCATATTCTCTCTCCTCTGGCTGGTCTGAATTTCATAATGAGATTACTCTTACAACAATACTTCACCGATAACTGCTATCCAGCTAAGGTTTTCTTAAAATACCTAAACAAGTTTTCAAATAACAAATTAATAGAGAAAAATAACAGACCAACTGCTCCTAGAATGCCTTTCTTTGCTAGTGTCCTGTTTAT